>NW_022743765.1:375303-377078 GCF_011630105.1 Anneissia japonica | reverse complement strand
GTTTTGCTTAATATCTCCAAAACAGCAAATTGTCAGTTATGCCCTTTTGCCATGGGGGGCAGAAATGCTCTTATGTTATATATGGCCACACTCGTTTTTTTAAACAGAATATAAGCATTTTCCTTATGACTTTATTTATTACAAACATATTCTTTCAAAATAATTACACATTGAGGCCCTTCTTTTAGGTAAAATGATCTATCTTAAATTTTCTTTCTCAAGTTTGGGACTATGTGTTATAACTTAGAAGGCAAAGGAGAACAAGCACGAGCTTTAACATTAAAAAATGCGCGCGAAGCGCGCGAAAAATTATTTTATTCTAAATTCTAATTTCGTCGGAATTGATCAAAACTCCCTAAAATGTGACTCGGTCGGGTACTGGATAAACATTCTCTTTCCCATCCTTCTCCTCCTTCTTCCCTCCTTTTTTTTGCATTTCTGATCATACAAAAATCTCCATACATTATATATTTTTGGCCAAAAAGTGGGGGCCCGGCCCCCCCCCAAACTCCCCCGCTTCCGCCGGCCATGATAAATAGAAACAAGAACCATAGTGACAATCAAACAAAATCACATATGGATGACAGATACCCTATCAATAATGAAATCGGGATCCCGATCGGGATTCAGTGAGATTCCATCAGAATGACCCCATCACGCCGGAATTTTGTTAAGATTCCTCGGGATGGACGGGAATTCATTAATTTGTAAAATTACGGGATTTTGTACGCAATAACTGGATCGGCGGGATTGGTAAAATTACGGAAATTTTTAAAGTCAGGATCGGCGAGATTTTTTACGCATATAATAATATTGACAACAATGAAGTGTTAATCGAAGTTCATGAAATCTGTAGACTTGATAGGCAAGGTGGTATATTACTTTACATTAAAAATGGTAATCTATTAAAGAAATGAATATGTTTGACGAAGATGGAAAGCACTATCGGTAGAAATAAACAAACCCCTCTCAATAGCTCTGTAGGCAATTTTTTAGACCACCCAAAGCAAAGGCTGAGTATTTAACAAAACTTGACCTAGCGTATCAACATTTTACATGATGCCATTATGTTAGATTTTAATCTAACCTAAATAGATGAACACCATAGTCAGTCAAGGTAATATAATGCAAGTTATTCATAATTTTTTACAACAGAAACTATTAAAACAATTATTGACCTAATATTTGTCACTAAACAAAATATATCAACTTAAGGTGTAATTAGCCTTCGGCTTACTGACCATTGATGATTTATTAAATCTCAAAATAAAAAAAAATGTACCAAAAAGTTAGTAAATCAAGATCATTTAAAACGTTCAATGACAACAAATTTATTAGAACCACATTAAACATTGCCAAGATGAAATTTGCAAACAAACAAACAAACGATAAATACTTCGTTTAAAAAAAAAAGCACCTAAAAAAAAGGACCCTAAAATGTCTGGGAAAAGGCTAAACAATTAAGAAATACTGTAAGGTGAATTTAAATTTTATACCCTACTAGCCTTTTTTTTTCTTGATCCTCTCCTTCTGATAATGTTAACAAAGGTGACGAATGATCTTGACGATTACAATGATGATGAGGATGTTGGTGACGATGACAAAGATTATTTGGGTATTAAAACGTCAACCAAATATATAAATATTTAAATAACAATATTTATAATCAGTCACCAAAAAAGGTGCAATGAAAAATGTAGCATTGTTTAAGTCAATTAACTCTGTACAAAATACTATGAATTTAAGTGAGAGGCGTTTAACAAATATAGCGCCTA
>NW_022743765.1:371046-374548 GCF_011630105.1 Anneissia japonica | reverse complement strand
ATTCTATACATAATTTTTTTATAGATAAGTTTTCAAAATAATTTTTAATATTTCATTTACAGATAATCACTTCCATAGCGTTCGTATTAATTTTATATATACTTTCTATAGAGAAACAATTTTACAAATTATAAACGATTCCATAGAGTTTATATATATATATATATATATATATATTTTCTATAGACTATTTAAAGTTACAGTTTTTAAAATGATTGTGTTTAGAATATTATACAGTTCTACAGAATATACTATAAATAAATAAATTTATATTGAAATTTCATTTATGTTATACTCTATATAGATTTTATATGTTCCTATAGAGATAATCCCTATAAAATTGTTCTAATACATTTAAAAAATACAGGTAAGGACTATAATTTTTAATAGAATAAATATAGAAATTTTATATTTTTATTATAGAGAACTTGTCATATCATTTGTATAGAATATTCTATAGAATTTCTATAGAATATGCAAGATGTCAAACATGTTGGTAGGAATATACTGGTCAGACACGAATGTGTCAGTAAAATATTGAATGAAACAAAAAAAATTAAAAACATAGAAATTACATTAAATATGTGTATATAGTATTTTATAGAATTTTATAGAAATTAGTTCCTCTATAAAACAATTTAATAGAAAATACTAATTTCTGTAAAAATTGATTAGTCTCTATAGAAGGTCTATAAAATTCTATAGAATTTTTATGTATGGGACATGTGTCGGTTAATTTCATCTATTAAACGCAAATAAAAAGTAAGTAAAATTTGTTTTTATATATCTTTGTAAAAATTATTATTCTTTGAAATTCTTTGGCAACAGTTGGTAACTTAGTTATTCGTAAGTGTTGTGGCAGGGTAGATATCTAGAGGTGATGGTGAAAAAAATGAACTGAAAGGGTCCTAATAATAGGGTATGAACGCTATATTCCGGCCTAGATTGCCTGCCAATTCTTTGCTTAGCTTCGCGTGAGCCCTAGGTTGTTATTGTGCTAGTTCTTATTATCAGGGAGGGAGTTGTAATTAAGAATAATGTATCGCATAGGCCTAGGTTATGTGTAGGTTGGTTGTGCATCTGATCAGGGAGTTGTTATCACTATAACAACTGCCTGATCTAATTAAGCTACAATAGTTAGAACTTTGTCAGTCATAACACTAGTCAGGGATACTATAAAAATGGTACCATTGTACATATTGAAGACGGCTGCAAGCCAAAAAGCGGCTGCCCTCATAATAGTATTAGTATACTGTATGTGTAGCATTAATATTTAATCGTACAGTATTTTTCAGGTACTTTTAGTATTCAGTATGCACAGCTTCATACTTAAAGATCATGGATATAGTCAAACAGGTAGCATTTTTGTTCAACATGATATCCATAAGAGGACTATACTATGTGTTGTTTACCTGTGTAAGAATATAGTTTAATAAAATGGCCCCCTAAAAAAATGTATGTTTAATAATATGTCTTTCATTAGAAAATCAGAAAATTGCTTTTATTTAAAAAAAAAATAAAAAATGAGGGTTCAACTAAATACTTCCACTGAATTATACAGTACATAACACCATTCTTTTTAAAAAGGAAGGTAGTGTGTTTCTTAAAAAATTCTAGATTAAAATTTTATATCAAACTTATCAACACCATTGTTGTTGTCCTCAATTATTTTGAATGAAAAATAATTAATTACAGTCAGGTATGATTCATTTGTACAAATACTGTGAATTCTCTTTATATATTTGTAACCTTCAATCTTTTTTCGTGTCAAATATATTTAAAATATAACTTCGTCCAATATATTTCCTGTATACTACTGACAAGATCAAAATTACATATGAATATAAATAATAATATATGAAAATGATGGGTATTGAATTAAATAATAATTGTAACACATGGTCTTATATTTTCTTACAGAATGTAATTAAGTCCTTTCTAGATGGAAGCAAATTAATTAATTAAAGACCATATCTGTAAAATGTTTACCAATAACTTCTGTAAATTTAGGACTGGGGTTAGATTAAATTATTGTTTCCTATGACAAGGAAAATAATCTTCAATTCTGTACATAATTATAAATCTAATCCCAATATACCTTTTATGCCTAGGCCATATAATCTGTCACTAAATCAAAGTGCATACTGCATTTTATTTCTATTGTTATAGTTATTTATTAAACAGTATTTATTTTTTAAATTGACCTCAATTGTTTTCCAGGGTGAATATATAAAGAAGAAAACTCTACTTATGCTAGCCATCGAAAAGATGATGAAGAGATTGCAAGATGTTGATCTCCAGGGGAGCAGACCTCACATGCTGACACTATATAGGCCTATACCTAATATACCCTAGATACTTTAGTTCTCATACAACATCAAATATATAATTGGTAACACAGTTAACCTGCCTAATAATTAGTACCCAATAATTGTATGATTCATTTGTACAATTTACTTATTGCTTATAATACTGTTGTAACTATCAATATTCTTGTGTAAAAATACAGTGGAACACCTTCTTTGCAGTCACTCTAACTTGAGAGGACTCTTTTTTGTCAAATGAGGAAAAATAAATCTTTTACCACTACAGCCAACCCCTACGGGAAGGGGACACTTTCTGAGAGTGCAAAATGGTGAAATAAACCTCTGTTCAGGGAATTTTATTTTTCATTGTATCACAACTGCAGCAGTCTTAAAATAAGAAAAAAAGTAATTGAATCTTAACGTTTTAGCATATTTTTCTCTGTTTCTCGTATCCTTTTTATACATGATTCTAATACATACCTTAAAACACATTTTTTTCCTATATTTTTATAGTTCTTTTTGAATTGACTCGCATTTGATTTTACAGGGTGGATATATGACAAAGAAAATTCTGCTTATGCTAGTCATGAAGAAAAAACATGAAGATATTGCACAGATGTCGATCTTGAGCGGAGCAGATCTCACATACAGTGTCACTGTAAGTATCTGAACTTTGTCATCTGTCATTATAAAATAAAGTAAAAAATACCGTAGATTTCCTTTTTTGGGACACCAATTATGAAGAGGACAATTTTTTTTTTATAAATGAGGGGAAAATATATCGGATTTGTCGATAGTGGTTGTGGGAGAATGCACACCACCTTAGGTTCACCACGGTTAGGGCTGAGGTTAGACCATTTTGAGAATATGGTGCAAGGAAAGTGCACTTATATAAAAAAAAAATGATAAAAATGATATAAAAATTGTAAGTTGTGAATATTAACCATGGGGACTTGTAAGGCTCTGATCTATTTGTGCCACAAAGAATTGGTTATTAACATTGCATCATGAAATAATGTTAGAAACATAAAACTATTGCTGTATTAATTATGTATTTTTTGATTTCATATTATAAATAAATTGTATTATTGCAAATTATTGCTATAAATTTGATCTCAAGCTTTAATTAATTGGACGATTTCACATTTTTTGGTTAGTGTCTTAATAGGGATTTCGACATTATTTAGTCCTTTATT
>NW_022743765.1:345836-370686 GCF_011630105.1 Anneissia japonica | reverse complement strand
GACTCAGATATGCACATTAAACAATATACTTTAAGGTAACTTTTCTTCAATGATAAGGCATTGAAGACGTTATTTTCATACTCTTTTCTGCTAACACCCCCTCCCCCTCCAAAATAGTACAAAATTAAATGATTGTTGCGAATTTAAGAATACAGTATTTTATTTTATTTTTTGCAGATGTGATTTACTGTTCCGTTTAATACCAATTCCTCCTTACACCAACTACATTCAAGAGAAATCATTGTCAAATGTACGTTCAATCATCTGCGGATTTTGAATAGCTGTTTCTAAAATTGCAACTGTACATCTAAAACGTTTAATTGATGGTTTCCTGTTTGCTTTAAAGAATTTATTAATGCAAAGTGAAAAAAAAAATATATTCACATAGTGTCTTAACACTGTGTAAAGTGTATCATTGCAACAGTTGTAATGAGCTATTTTCAGTTTAAGCCAGATGTTGAATTGCTGATTGACTGTAGGCAAAGGAGAGAATTTACCAAATTTGCTGCTTTCAATTCTCTGAATAAGTATTGCTTTGGTCTAGGACCTGGTCATAGTTTACTTTTCTAAAACTATTTGAACAGTTTTCTATGTATGCTGTAAACCCAAAAGGTCAAAATGTGTAATAATTATTATGCATGTTCCTTTATTTTTATGGACACTGGACTGGACCTAAATGTTGAGTAAAGCTTAAAGGCACTGCAGATGGTATTTCAATTTTCAATTGTTGTGTAACAAACAGAACATCACATTTCTCATTAAGGCAAAGAGGAAAAGCCCTATTATTATTATTATTATTATTACTACTACTACATTGTACAGAGTGTAAACATTATTTTTTTATGATTAATTTCAAATAATGTTGACTTGATTTTCATGTTCTCCGGTTTTTATTTCTGGTCACTATCCTTGATTTTTTTTTGTAGCAGTAACTAAAATATGATTATATACGACACTTCAAAGTTCACATTTTCTTTTTCTTCTATTCAAGTGGAGTTGAATAGCTTGGTGGTTAAGATGCTTGTCTTCTAATCCCAGGGTCCTGGGTTCAATTCCTGCCAGTTGCAGGATTTTTTCTCACGACTAAAACAACTCCACTCCCTAAATCTCATATGGAGATTTAGTTTGTGTAAAGCATCGTGTGTGTATGTTTGTCTTGTGTAAGGGATTGTCACCTACAAGTAGGATAGTGATATATTCGCTGTTGACAATCCTTGGCACATGCATTGTGTGCCTAAATAAATAAATAAAATAAATAAAATAAATAAATATTTTTTTTTGTTTTTTTGTACATGTACGTAAATACAGTGATATGCTTATTCTAAATTTGATATAACCTGGATTAACCTGAAATAACATCGACATCGACTTTTCTAATACTGAATTGATATTTTTCAGTGATTTTGGATTTTAAGTGAAGGTATTTTGCTTTAGATGAGTTATTTTGTAACAAACTATCTGTAGGCAAAAAAATAATACTGCTTTAATTTAAAAAGTTTGATATGATAGTATCATTATTCATCACATGTGAACTGTCACTTACAATATTCGAAGACTTGCCAAACCACTGAAAACACCTTGGTTTAGATGAGTTATTTTGTTGTTACCCAAGTCCCTTTAAAAAAAAACAAAAGAATCATAATCATTAAGCAAAAGTAAACAATATAAAACACAAAATGAAGTTGTACATTGCTGTTTATTTTATGTTTTATTTACACTTACACGATAATTATGCCTTATAACGAAACTTATTATTACCATGTTAAATTCAATAGGATAAAAAACAAAAAAATGACCGAACACCATTATTACTACATTGCACAGCACCTGACAAACAAATTTCATGTGAACCACGATGTGTATGTTGACCAATAAACATACATTTTTTGTATAAATGTATAATTATTTGCGTAAAAAGTTGACACTGATTTCTCAAGGCCGACAGACTTTCTATTTGTTAAATTATACAATTTTATGAAAATAATAACACCTGATAAAATTGTTACCTTTGATAGGCAAATAAGCCTTTTTTTGAAAAAATATACTACTCAACACAAATAACTAGACGTAGGCTAAACCTAGGCCTGGAATGACCGGGCATTGAAGGCGCCCTTAGCGCGTTCATCCCATATGCCTATTGCTGTCGTAGATAAAATAATCGTATCGGAAAAAGCAGTACACATTACGTAAATTCATTCATTTTTGTAACCATCACCTAATAATATAACTAGGACCAATGTAATCATATAATATTGATGTATTCTGTAGCAATAATTGTATAACTCGAATAATAGTGATGTAAACACATTAAGTGAAAATATATGGATGATTTTTCAACTTGTGTTTGTTTACCATTTTGTGGCGCTGTTCATCGTCTATTTTTTCTACTTCCGCATTCACTGACAGTGATTTATTTCGATAAATTAAACTTTATGATAATTTATTTACAATTTTATCACAATTTTTCAGTTGGATAGTGAATTATTATTCAAATGTATGTAATTTTGAATCGCAAATGGGGATGTATGATATCAGAAAGTTAAGGAAACTTCGACTATAATAATGCTTTGAAAATTAGCTGATTTTGAGCGATAGCGAAAAAAATTCTGAGCTCCCGCGGTCTGGCCAATCCCTGATGAGTTTCATCTGCTAACACTAAGGGCGCTGGACTTTTCTAAATTTATACGTAGACAGGAACAGCTGTGTTTGGTGTGTCTTTGAAGGTTTTGTAATCAATGATCTTTATTCTGTTTTGAACCAAGTACCTGATGTATATTTTATTATCCGTATATTTGTGCATTTACAATCAATTTTTTTTTTGGGAAAAGTGGAAATCTAAAACAAAAAATGTATAATAGGTAATACCTCGGATACTTACAGAGTTTCCAGGCTCGTTGTATCTTTGAAGGTTCCGACATTAATGACTTCTATTCTATTACCACCTAAATACCTAAAAACGAATAATAAAATGTTGATAATTGTTATTAATATTATAGCGTGATATCTGTATAATACAGACATCGGATTATGGCCTAATATTAGAATGTGTATGGTCGTAAAGGTAAAGTACGTTCATAAACGTCATTAACAAAATTGTCTGCCAAGCTAAATGCATTGTTTAGTGTGTGTTTTCAAAGATTGCTCTTAAGAAAATATAAATTTGTAAAAAGATTTAGCAAAACAACAAACTAGACGTTTCGCTTACATATGATTTTTGAAGTTATACGATCTTTAGGTAAGAAATATCAACGGATGGCCTTGTATATGAGACGATGGTGAATTTAAGACATGTAAATGTTGTCGATTTTATTGCTTACGATAGTTGGTCTTTATACCATTAATGTTAATATATAATAGGTAATACCTCTTATACTTACAGATTTTTCAGGCTCGTTGTATCTTTGAAGGCTCCGACATTAATGACTTCTATTCTATTACCACTTAAATACCTAAAAACGAATATTAAAATGTTGATAATTTTTATTAATATTATAGCTTAATATCTGTATAATACAGACATCAGATTATGGCCTAATATTAGAATGTGTATGGTTGTAAAGGTAAAATACGTTCATAAACGTCATTAACAAAATTGTCTGCCAAGCTAAATGCATTGCTTTTAGTTTGTGTTTTCAGAGATTGCTCTTAAGGAAATATATATTTGTAAAAATAAGAGATTTAGCAAAACAACAAACTAGACGTTTTGCTCACATACGATTTTTGAAGTAATACGATCTAGGTAAGAAATATCAACACGTGGCCTTGTATATGAGACGACGGTGAATTTAAGACTTATGTAAATGTTGTCGATTTTATTGCGTACGATAGTTGGTCTGTATACCATTAATGTTAATGTATAATAGGTAATACCTCGGATACTTACAATGTTTCCAGGCTCGTTGCATCTTTAAAGGTTCCGACATTAATGGCCTTTATTCTATTACCACTTAAATCCCTAAAAACAAATATTAAAATGTTAATATTTTTTATTAATATTATAACTTAATATCTGTACAATACAGACATCGGATTATGGCCTAATATTAGAATGTGTATGGTCGTAAAGGTAAAGTACGTTCATAAACGTCATTAACAAAATTGTCTGCCCAGCTAAATGCATTGTTTAGTGTGTGTTTTCAGAGATTGCTCTTAAGGAAATATAAATGTGTAAAAATAAGAGATTTAGCAAGACAACAAACTAGACGTTTCGCTCACATACGATACTTAAAGTTATACGATCTTTAGGTAAGACATATCAACGGATGGCCTTGTATAAGAGACGATGGTGAATTTAAGACTTATGTAAATGTTGTCGATTTTATTGCGTACGATAGTTGGTCTTTATACCATTAATGTTAATGTATAATAGGTAATACCTCTTATACTTACAGTGTTTTCAGGCTTGTATCTTTGAAGGTTCCGTCATAAATGGCTTCTATCCTATTACCACTTAAATACCTAAAAACGAATATTAAAATGTTGATAATTTTTATTAATATTATAGCTTGATATCTGTATAATACAGACATCGGATTATGGCCTAATATTAGAATGTGTATGGCCGTAAAGGTAAAGTACGTTCATAAACGTCATTAACAAAAATTGTCTGCCAAGCTAAATGCATTGTTTATTGTGTTTTCAGAGATTGCTCTTAAGGAAATATAAATTTGTTAAAATAAGAGATTTAGCAAAACAACAAACTAGACGTTTTGCTCACATACGATTTTTGAAGTTATACGATCTATAATCAACACGTGGCTTTTTACTATGAGACGATGGTGAATTCAAGATGTATGTAAATGTTGTCGATTTTATTGCGTACGATAGTTGGTCTTCTTTGTCACAATATTTAGGATATTTCATTCTACTTTGCAGCACTGCTAACTGAATCGTGAACTAATGAATATGCATAGTTGTATGACTCAAGTTAAAACGGTCTGTGAATGGAAATAAGGTACATGAATATTAATGAGGTTAAGGCAAAGTGGCAGTGTATGATTCGTGCATTTAAGTGGAGTGTAAAAGTATGCAAATGTATTTAAAATGGTTAGTTTAAAGGTATCTAGCCAGGAGTTGAAGAGAGAATATCTTGAAGGAAATATGTCGACTGATGAGTGTCGGTTAAAGGACATATCAGTCGAGGCACATTTTAAGATAAAAGTACAAGGCTTATATGTAAAAGCTTAAGGTAATTATACGTGAGTGATAGCTGAAGTAAGAGAGCTTCACAGTATTTTTGAATCAAGAAATGAAGTAAAGAATCGACCGTGAGTACTGTTAATAGTTGATAAATCAGAATATCTACCTATTGGCATATATAGGGTAGTAGTACTAATAGTGCATGTATTTTGATATGTTATGGGAAAACTTACCTCCAATATGTATATACATATATAGATATATGCTATGTATAATATGTTAAAGCGTATTTTGATAGAAAAGGAATACCATTAGCATCACATTCTATATAAATGTTGTATTCATTTATAGATGGTCGGAGGAGGTAGAGCCAAGTAGCCTATACTCAAGACTTATGTACCAAATATACTAAAGTGATATTGCAGACTGAGGGAAAAGCCCTAGCAGTTAGCAAGACTTAGTAGATGATCTGTACTTCGAATGCACTATTACAGTGATAAAGATTTTGGGAGGTAGCACAACACTTTGTCATTGGATATGCAAAACCAACTTTTATTTAATTAAAACCAGTTGATTTTATATATATATATATATTGTTTCTATGTCTTATGTCCGGTCAATGTCGTGACATTCTTACCGTAAATGTTAATGTATAATAGGTAATACCTCAGATACTTACAGTGTTTCCAGGCTTGTTGTATCTTTGAAGGTTCCGACATTAATGGCTTCTATTCTATTCCAACTTAAATACCTAAAAACGAATATTAAAATGGTGATAATTTTTATTAATATTATAGCTTGATATCTGTATAATACAGACATTGGATTATGGCATAATATTATAATGTGTATGGCGGTAAAGGTAAAGTACGTTCATAAACGTCATTAACAAAATTGTCTGCCCAGCTAAATGCATTGTTTAGTGTGTTTTCAAAGATTGCTCTTAAGGAAATATAAATTTGTAAAAATAAAGAGATTTAGCAAAACAACAAACTAGACTTTTCGCTCACATACGATTTTTTAAGTTATACGATCTATATTGCCGTGATTGGGAAGAACGCACTATAAGCCAAAATCATAGTTTTAGGATATTGAGCAAAACGCGTTTCTTGTTAGACTTTTGTTATGGAAATGAATTATATTGAATTTTTTGTGTAAAGGAACTACAAAACAGAAAAACATACTGAAGTACTTTATTTAAATGTTTTTTTTTTCTATAGCCCACTCAAAATGGACATAATGTGCTTTTCCAAATTAAAACAAAGCCACTGAAACATGAAAAATATGATGTTAAGCATTATATCCAGTTTTCCAGTAGAAAGCATGCATTATTCTTTACTTAAGGACTAATGAAAAATAACAAATTAAAGTGAATTTTCACCAGGACTTTAGAGGTTTAAATTCCATTATGTTTTAATAACTTACTTAAAAAAAACCCCCAACAAATCCTCAATAAAATGTTGATAATTTTTATTAATATTGTATCTTGAAATCTGTAAAATACAGACATGGGACTATAGACTAATATTATGAGAATGTGTGTGGTTGTAAAAAAATAAAAAGTCAAGTACATTTATTAATATCAACATTTATGTCTGCCAAGCAGAATGTATTGTTTGTGTGATTTCAGAAGTTGTCAAATAGCCTTAAATTTGTAAAAATAACAGATTTAGCAAAGCAAACAGCTATAACGTTTCGCTAACATACGATGGTTGAATACGTCTAAACTTACAATCTGTACTCAACAATATCAACACAATGCCTTGTGCATGAGAAGATTTAAGACTAATGTATATGATGTCGATTTTATTGCATAAGATTCTTGGTTTAATTTTATTTCAAAGTCTGTTAAGGTAAGGAAAATATTACAGAAAGACTTTAAAAAAAAGTCTTAATAAAAAATCTTTCAATATGCAAGTTTTAGCCAGTCTACAGAGAAACAGATGCAGACATAAGGAAGTCGTATTTCCTCCCGTAATTACCATTGGGATGCGTGTAGTTACTTCGAAATCGGATTGTCTGCGCCGCCAAAACTCCGGGTTTGGAGGTTTTTTGCGTACTGTACGCGAAAATTCCAAAATCAGAGTTTTCAAACTTTTAATCAAACCTCAGAATTCAGAGTTTCTGCGTGCTATTAATTAAACAAGATCTC
Organism: Anneissia japonica; assembly: GCF_011630105.1. Lineage (NCBI taxonomy): Eukaryota > Metazoa > Echinodermata > Crinoidea > Comatulida > Comatulidae > Anneissia > Anneissia japonica. The sequence goes on along the minus strand of NW_022743765.1, from coordinate 363,395 downwards.
CATATATAGAGAGAGCAAAACTTTTTAAGAACCCTCCGATTTTACTATACGCGAAACATCCTCCTACTATACGCGGCTCCCCCACCCCCACTTTTTACACAGTGTAAAATTTTTAAACCTTTTTTTTGAGCCAATACAAATTATTTTCTGGGACCACTCAAAATGAATACTTCTAAAATACGTAAAAATGCATCAGTACTCGTTTTACATAGGCCTGGCCTACTATAATTATAACACATGTCTAAGCGTGATTTTTTAAAAATCTATAAATCTCATGCCAAGTCTTTTAAGATTCAGAAATGTGATACTGTATGGTTCAGTTTGGTTTTTACCCTTTTGCAAGCTTCAACAATAGGGCCTATTGTTCAATAATACTATACTATTAGTAATAATAGTAATTATTATTATTATTATTATTATTATTGTTGTTATTGTTATTATTATTATTATTATTATTGGTGGTGGTGGTGGTGGTGGTGGTGGTGGTGGTGGTTGTGGTTGTGGTGATTGATAGTAATATTATTATTAAAATGTGAAGGAAATTGTGCTAAAGGCAAAAAATAAAGTGATTTGTGGATGATAATATTATAGTTAAAGCTTATATAGTAAATTATAGTTATGTCCTGGATATCAAGTAGATCCCTGATTTAAAGTACATGAGAAATTTGTTGGCGTTCCATTTTGACTATGTAATGGTGATGTGATGGTGATGAATTTTACTACGTGAAAGTGTGATTTCCGGCCATCTAGAGGTACTACTTCCTCAAATTTTCTCACCTCAGCCCCACCATAGTTGGTTGTGAAATCACGGTTTTGAAGTATGTAAAGAACACACTCAAAGACAATGTTTTTAAGCTTTGTTTACTATGGTATATCACACACATTAATAAGATCTTTTTGGTTGCAGAAACTCCTTGATAAAAAAGACCATGAGATTTTTTTTTGGCGCTTAATTTGGACTACCGGTAACGGTGATGTGATGATAATGAAAATTTACTAAAAGTGTTGTTTCTGGCCATCTAGCTAGAGGTACTATTTCCTCACATTTTCGCTTCTCAGCTCCAACCATGGTGAGTCTGAGGTAGGTGCCGACTCACAAAATGTCCTCCCCCTCAACCTTAAAAAACAGATCTGCGCTCTTCTGGGTATGACATTAAACTGCATCGAGTCGGCACCTGACTCAGAGTATGTCTTGTGACTGCTGAGAAGAGGGGGCATCAATTTGCTTTTTTGGTTTTTCATGCCCCTTTTTCGTGATTATGACTATTTTAGATAATATTTTTTATTTTGAATGAAAAAAAAGGAAAATATATTCAAATTTAAGTATGAAAGTGTAATTTCTGGCCATTTAGAGGTGCCCTAATCATAAATTTTCTTACCTCAGCCCCAACCATGGTGGGGCTGAGGTGGGTGGTTTCTCCCTGCGACACCTATCTTTCGAATCCATGGATGTGTCTAATACAATTGTCACTTTATCCTCTCAAAACAGTCCTTAAAACGTTCAGAGTGCATTACTTCACGGGGGTGGGGGTCGTCCCCTGGACCCCGCCGGGGTCGTACGTATCTCCCATAACGGCTCCCCCTTTCAAAATCCTGGCTACGTCCATGACTTCTATCTTCAAAAATTGTCTTTTTACCTACTGTGCGCGCTCCTAACATATCTTACGATTCTTTTACATCCAGTTCTCTTACTAATTACTCCAGTTTTTAGCATTTTAATAATAAAAACAACGTTCTTTCCCAGCGATTCATGACGATAGCGACTCGCAATGTTTGTTTATAAATAATTAATTGCCAGGTTGTTATCCAACTTTAAGGACAGTTCTGTTCGTTGCCAGGTTTTCTTTTTTTTTTTTTTTTTTATTATTTTGTTAAAGCGATGCCTTTTCATAAATTGTTATTTGTATTTTTATCTGTATTGTTTATATCGTTGTTCTGGTACAGCGCAATATTAATAATGACATATTACATTTAGGGACAACAGCTATTATTTCTTCGGGAAAATCTGACCCCTCATCGGGGCTTCACTGCATTTAGGACATTGCATTTAGGACATTTATTACATTTAGTCCCAAAATTCATAGAACATTTATTATATTTAGACACAAAAATTATTACACATAGAACTTTTATTACATTTAGACCCTAAAATGCAATACCTGTATTATATTTAGACCCAAAAATTATTACAATCAATCATTTGTCAATCATGGCCATTATTATACTTAGGACATTGCACTTAGGACCTACATCTATTTATGTATACATTCTTTCATAATGTATGCATGTTCTGCTGCCTTCCTTTTCCCTTCTTTCACGAGCCATCAAAATTGTCATACTGTTTTAGTATAGTCTTGCGCTCTACAATAAGTTCTGAATATCTGAAGCTTCATTTTTGATTTACTAATTCTGGCAACACCAAATCATAAAGTTTGAATTCTGGCAACAGCATTAGGCTCGATCGCCAATTCGCCATTGGAGACTACGGATGGAGCCATATTAGGCGTTAAAAGCCATGGTTTTCAGTATATAAAATGCTAAAAACCGATGTTATTAAGCAGAATCTGAGTGGAGAAACATCGCAAGATATTGTTAGGAGCACACAGTAGGTAAAAAGACAAGTTTTGAAGATAGAAGTGTTACAGTACTAAAGTGCATTAGCGCCACTGTGTTTATTTGAGTTTTAATGTTTTTATTGTTTTAAAGAAATTTACTAAGTTTACCTAGGCCTAGGCCCAGAATGAAAAGTGATGATTGTTACCTGGCGGCAAGGTGCGCATGAGATGAAGAAGTATGGTGCGCCTCTTATGACAAATTATTGAGGCGATGCTTTGCTGTTGCACTTTAATTGATTATTGTATTCGAAAGAATAACTGAAACGTTGATTTGTTATCTTCGTTGGCCATAATGTTAACGTGACAGCATAGAATTGTAGTATTGATATAATTGCCTTTTATTAAATAGTTGTTTATTTGTTTTGTTGTAGACTTTACCGTCATCGTAATAAAGGTCAAAGTTGTCTTAATACAGTGTCTTCGTCTGTTGTCCGGATTTGGTAAGATGTCGTCCATCGTGATTGTCATATTATACTGCAGGAGTGCATACAGATGTGCATTGGAATTGGGAAGTAATGGGACTTGTCACCGTCACAGAATTATACATTCTAACTTTTTGACAGTCCAAGCGGATGACACATGCATATTGGTCCCTTTATAAAGCACAAACCTGATGCATTTTTTTGCTTATACAAATTATAGAAATGAAGCGAAAAATGGTTAGTGATTTGTTTAATAATGTTTTATTATTTTTATATTTGAAAAATATACATTTAGAAAATTACATACAGTATTTTAAGTTCAGTGAGGTTTTCGAAAGCGCCGTCAATTGATTGAATTCTGTTTCCTGTAGGAGACCTGCAAAGAAAATATATTAAAGTCATTGATCATAATTAAAAGGAAACAATTTTTGTTATGTTCAAGAGTGTGAATTTAATATGTAGGCCTAGCCTTTATTGATTAGTGATTAAGTAATTGAGACTTCTAATAATTTGCAGTGTCTAGTATTTAATATATTAATTAATAAAATAAGTATAATGTATGATGAATGTATTTTCCCATAAAAAAAATCACTTTTTTTAGATTAACTTGTTCAATTGAAGTGACACAAAAGCGATTAACTTGAACATAGCAATTAATTTTTTTTCAAAATTATTTTCAAAGGCAATTTTAGTGAAAACTTAAAGAAACACAGAAATTGTTTTTATCGTTAATAAACAAAATATTATTAAAAAAAATAACAATAGGGGTACACGTTGTTGGAATTTGATAATTTCTTTGCTGAATTTCGTAATCTGTGTATTATTGCAAAATTAGCAGTTTCATTCCAAAATTTGTATGGATTTTTAAAATTTTTATGGCAAAAATATACCTTTACATCAAAAAACATATTTTGCGCATGCACTATTTTTAAGTCTGTATCAGCCTTCCTAATGGTTAGTTGCTCTGTAGATTATCCGAACTATTTTTCGATTTTTATATAGAATGACACAAGACGCTCTATTTACTTTTGCGGCCTCGGGATTCAGCCTTTGTGTGGGCCTTTTATCTATGCATGCATGCATGCACCCATGCATGTATGTAGTCACTCCATTTTTTGAGTGTCTGCGCCCGCGGCCAAAATTCTGATTTTTGAGGTTTTTCGTACAATACACGAAAACTAAAAAATTAATTAAAAGTTTGAAAACTCAAATTTTGATGTTTTCGCGTATAGTACGCAAAACCCCCAAAATCGGAGTTTTGACGGCGGGCACAGACACTCCGATTTCGGAGTAACTGCACACCTGTCGTATTATAATCAATGAGAATAGAACAAGTGATTACTACATATAAATTTACTGTCAGTCTGAAAATTCTAATGCTACTGTCATTAAATAGTTGTTAAATTGTGATAGGTCAGGTTGGGCAAAATGTTCACTTATACTTAATTCTCCTGACGCAAACTCAGTTATTGTCTATTCCACCATGACAGTAACAATTACCATTCACATTACAGTACCCGCTGCTTACTTTGGCTCGATTTCAAACCCTGGCCATCATGCGTAAGCTCAGTGTTTAGAGGTATGATGCCAGGCTAGTGATTTAGATATCGTTGGTTCGAGTCCCACCCGAGAATAACTTGCGAATTTCTTCCTGTGCCCCCACTTTTTTGCCAAAAATATAAAATGTCTGGATCAAATTTTCGTATGATCGGAAATGCAAGAAAAGGAGGGAAGAATGAGGAGAAGGATGGGAAAGAGAATGTTTATCCAGCACCCGACCGAGTTACTTTTTCTCGCAATTCACATTGGCGGATCTGGGGGAGGGGGTCATGGGTCCTGACCCCTCCCTTGGGCAACAAAAAAAGGGGAAGAAAAGAATTCTAGACCTACCTTTTCAGGATCCGTGAGCTGATTTTTTATTTTTATTTATTTTTTTGTTACAATTAGAAAATTAGAATTTTGAAGAACATAAAAGTCATTAAAACACACTTCAAATGTCGGGAAAGCTCATTTCCCGCCATCTAGGAATCCAAGTTTTCCGGGGGAGAACTCCCGGACCACCCTTTCTTTTTGGGATTTATCGATTCATGGAAAAAAGAATACGCATGCAACTACTCATTTGTTTATGTATGTATACACACATAAAACAAAAAATGAGAAAAATTTACCTGATTTTCAAAAGGGGAAAACCTTGAATTTTGAAGTACTTTGAAAGTCATTAAAAGACATTTCAGAAGTCAGGAAAGCTCATTTCCCTCTATATAGAAATCGAAATTTTCCCGGGGGAACCCGGACCCTTTTATCTTTGGAGTTCATTGATTAATTGAATCATTTTCAAGAAGGGGTAGGGGTAGGGGTAACCTTGAATGTTAAAGAATATAAAAATCATTAAAAGACATCAGAAGTTGGGAAAGCTCATTTCACGCCACCTAGGAATAAAAAAAAAATTTTCCGGGGAAGAACCACAAGACCCCTCCCCCCACCCTTTCTTTTTGGGATTTATCGATTCATGGAAAAAACCGTATGCATCTACTCATTTTTTTGTGTGTATGTATACACACATAAGGCCTATCTACAATACTAACAATGGGAAAAAATTACCTGACCGTTTTCAAGAGAGGAAAACCTTGAATTTTGAAGAACTTAAGTTAAAGTTGCTAAAAGATACGATAAGTCGGGAAAGCTCGTTTCCAACCATTTATAAATCAACATTTTCGCGGGAAGAACCTGAACCTCCCTTTTCTCTTTTAGGTTTTTGATTCATTATAATAATTTTCAAGAGGAGAAAACCTTGTATTTCGAAGAACTTAAAAGTAATTAAAAGACCCAGAAGTCGGGAAAACTCATTTCCCGCCTTCTCTAGGAATCAACATTTTTCTGGGGGAGAACCCCAGACACCCTTTCTTTTGGGGATTCATCGATTTATGGAAAATTCGTATGCAAATATATATATATATTTTTTTTATTTTTATGTATGTATACACACATAAGGCCTATTTACTGTAATAACAATGGGAAAAATTTACCTGACCGTTTTCAAGAAAATATTGCATCTTGAAGAATTTAAAAGTAATTAAGACACCTCAGAAGTCTGAAGAGCTCATGTCCCGCCATCTAGGAATCAACATTTTCCTGGGGGAGAACCCCCGGCCCCCCTTTTCTTTGGAGCTTATCGATTCATTGAAAAGAGAATAAGCAACTACTCATTATTTTTAAATGTATGTATACACACATATAACAGGCCTATTTACTGTAGTGAGAAAGTTTATCTTACCGTTTTCAAGAGGGGGAAAACCTTGAATTTTTAAGAACAAAGTCATTAGACACCTACCTCAAAAGTCGAGAAAGGTCATTTCCCGCCATCTAGAAATCAAATTTTCCTGGGGGAGGAATGTTGACCCCACCACCTAGATTTGATTCCAGATCTGCATGATTCATATTCCCATTCATCTTATAAGTGCCCCCCCCCCCCACCCCTTCATCTTATAAGGGCCCCCCCCCCCCACCACTTTGAAAAACGTTCCGCCGGTATATATATGAGGCGTTGAAACAAGGAATTGAAGCAACGAGCCATGTGGACTATAAAACACTTGTTTATTTCAAAAGAAATTTTCAACCAGTCCTCTGGTCTTCTTTAGCTTACAAAACTAAATGACAAAATGTGACTGATACAAGAGATCTATTATACAAATAAACAATATAATTGTGATTGGCTTAGATTAAGCAGTGATCAAAGCAGTGAATAATGATCAGGGTTTGATAAACAGACGAAAACAAAATTAAAGTATTGATAGCTATTATAGGCTAAAACATTGATAAGCTTAAATATAATTATAATTAAAGTGTTTAAAATATCTGAAAGTCGAACAGCAAAAATATAACTATAATGACGAATATATATACAACGTATAGCAGATAATATAATAAATGGTATAAAGCAACAATGGAAGGCATAGAAGCAGGATATATAGTATATATATATATATATATATAATTATATAGGCCTATATAATGACGAATGGAAAGAGCTGATTTAAGTACTGTATGGAAAATTGTAGTCACTAAGAAAATCAATGTCTTTATTAAGACCTATAATGTGGGTTTTGTGCTTCAGAATGAGTTTATGCTCGGTAACACGGCGATTTTTCACTGATGTAAAGTTGCTAGCTATGAGGGTACATTTGATATCAGTGATGCTGTGTGATTGGGAGAATTAAAATGAGTGACAATGGGAAGGTTTTTACTAGTGCGGATTGACAATTTGTGGTTGTTGAACCTACTTCTAAAAAGTGGCACCGGTTTCTCCTATGTAGGTACCGTGATCACAAACCTTACATATTATAACGTAGATAACGTTAGATGAGTTGCATGACAGAGGAGAAGGATGAATTTTGTGATTGGTGATCGGGAGTGAAATAGTGCTATCTGTTACAATATGCTTGCATATTTGACAACGGGGCTTGTTACATTTTATGTTACCGTGTGAGGGGGTGTATTGGTGGTGCGTGAAGATGTTAGTATGGTTTTTAAGTTGGGGGGTTGACGGTGAAACAAAAGAATGGGGAAAAAAGTGTTTACACCTGTCTCTTATACACATCTAGATGTGTATAAGAGACAGACCCCAGACACCCTTTCTTTTGGGGATTCATCGATTTATGGAAAATTCGTATGCAAATATATATATATATTTTTTTATTTTTATGTATGTATACACACATAAGGCCTATTTACTGTAATAACAATGGAAAAAATTTACCTGACCGTTTTCAAGAAAACATTGCATTTTGAAGAACTTAAAAGTAATTAAGACACCTCAGAAGTCTGAAGAGCTCATTTCCCGCCATCTAGGAATCAACATTTTCCTGGGGGAGAACCCCCGCCCCCTTTTCTTTGGAGCTTATCGATTCATTGAAAAGAGAATACGTAAGCAACTACTCATTATTTTTAAATGTATGTATACACACATATAACAGGCCTATTTACTGTAATGAGAAAGTTTATCTTACCGTTTTCAAGAGGGGGAAAACCTTGAATTTTTAAGAACAAAGTCATTAGACACCTACCTCAAAAGTTGAGAAAGGTCATTTCCCGCCATCTAGAAATCAAATTTTCCTAGAGGAGGAATGTTGACCCCACCACCTAGATTTGATTCCAGATCTGCATGATTCATATTCCCATTCATCTTATAAAAAACTTTGAAAAACGTTCTGCCTGTGTATATATATATATATGAGGCGTTGAAACAAGGAATTGAAGCAACGATTCATGTGGACTATAAAACACTTGTTTATTTCAAAAGATATTTTCGACCAGTCCTCTGGTCTTCTTTAGCTTACAAAACTAAATGACAAAATGTGACTGATACAAGAGATCTATTATACAAATAAACAATATAATTGTGATAGGCTTAGATTAAGCAGTGATCAAAGCGGTGAATAGTGATCAGGGTTTGATAAACAGACGAAAACAAAATTAAAGTATTGATAGCTATTATAGGCTAAAACATTGATAAGCTTAAATATAATTATAATTAAAGTGTTTAAAATATCGAAGTCGAACAGCAAAAATATAACTATAATGACGAATATATATACAACGTATAGCAGATAATATAATAAATGGTATAAAGCAACAATGGAAGGCATAGAAGCAGGATATATACTGCCGTAATTTGGAAAAAGGCATTACCTCCACTTTTTGAGATTTTTGGATTTTTGTTTCTATGGCATCCTATAGTAGTATTCTATCATGTGAATTTGATCATATACCCCAAAAAATGTCCAGAAATATGAATTAAATATTATATTTACGCATTAACTCCAATCCATGAATGCAGAATAATTTGGAAGAAGGCATTATCTCCACCAAACAATGGACAGATCATAATGAACCAATCACAGAAGACAATTACGCATAGTTAATTAGTCATGATAGCTTGTAAATGCAAATAATGCCTAGCTTTACTTCGATTTAAAAAAAAAATGGCATATTAAAAAATCTTCTACCACATGGACTAAATTTCGTGAAATATATAATTGACACTGGTATACATTATTTGTTTGTCAGAAATACTGTAATTTGGCTATGTAAGATACACATTTCACTGGAAAAACTGGAGTTAATGCCTAACTTCAGATTTTTCACGCACCATTGACTCCTGTTAAAATTTGGAATAGTGCATTATCTCCATTTAAATAGGGTTAAAGAACAAAAATCACCATGAAAATTATTTAATATTTTTTTTAATTATATGTTTAGTATATTTGCCAAAAAAATTACTAGAATTCATTTCCAGTACAAAAGGCTAACGACAAACGCGTTTTGCTCAATAACTCAAAACTAGGATTTTGGAGTTAATGCCTTTTTCCAAATCACGGCAGTATAGTATATATATAATTATATAGGCCTATATAATGACGAATGGAAAGAGCTGATTTAAGTACTGTATGGAAAGTTGTAGTCACTAAGAAAATCAATGTCTTTATTAAGACCTATAATGTGGGTTTTGTGCTTCAGAATGAGTTTATGCTCGGTAACACGGCGATTTTTCACTGATGTAAAGTTGCTAGCTATGAGGGTACATTTGATATCAGTGATGCTGTGTGATTGGGAGAATTAAAATGAGTGGCAATGGGAAGGTTTTTACTAGTGCGGATTGAAAATTTGTGGTTGTTGAACCTACTTCTCAAAAGTGGCACCAGTTTCTCCTATGTAGGTACCGTGATCACAAACCTTACATATTATAACGTAGATAACGTTAGATGAGTTGCATGACAGAGGAGGAGGGTGAATTTTGTGATTGGTGATCGGGAGTGAAATAGTGCTATCTGTTACAATAGGCTTGCATATTTGACAACGGGGCTTGTTACATTTTATGTTACCGTGTGAGGGGGTGTATTGGTGGTGCGTGAAGATGTTAGTATGGTTTTTAAGTTGGGGGGTTGACGGTGAGCATGAAGAGGTGGGGTGTCGAACAAGTGTTGTATGGATTTGTCGAGTTTAAGATGAGCAAAGTCGTTTTTAATGGTGTTAGTGACGGTCTTAGTGGAAGGATGGAATTCAAAAGTGAGTGGAATGCGTTCAGATGGAGTTTTGGGTTTGTAACTAAGTAAGTCTGAGCAGGAGTGTAATGAAGCTTTGTGAATTTGGGACTTAATGAGGTCGATGGGATAACCAGCCTTCAGAAAAAAAACCTAATAAATTACAAACACGGTGTTCATAGTCTATAGTGTTGGAACATAAACGTTTCAGGCGGAAGCACTGTCTATAGACTATGGATTTTGATTGGTGGGTGATTGCTGCCGTAATTAAGAAAAGCGTGACTATCAGTAGGTTTGGTGTAAAGGGACGTGGTGATTTGGTTATTATTAAGAGTTACAGAAACGTCAAGAAAAGGTAGGGATGTATGTGAAGGTGGAAGGTATTAGCATGGACCTCAAAGTGTTTAAGTGTATCAGCACCATGCGGCCATATGATGAAAATGTCATCTATGTTACGGTGGTAGCATAGCGGTTTTAGGTGGAACGATAAGATAAGGGTTTTTTCAAGTTCTGCCATGAATATGTTAGCGTAGTAAGGGGCCATTTTTGTACCCATTGCTGTGCCTTTTGTGGAGATAATGAGAACTATTAAAAGTGAAATTGTTGTGTGTTAGAATGAAGTTAGTGATGGCTACAATGTCATTGACTTTATCTAAAATAAGTGACTGTGCGGTGAGAAATGATTTTATGGCCTCTAGGCCGTCGGAGTGAGGAATTTTAGAATATAAAGAAGATATGTCCATGGTAACAAGGATGGGATTGTTAGGTAACGGGGGCAAGTCATTAAGGATGTTCAAGAAATGCGTGCTGTCTTTAACGTAGCTGGGGATGGAAGGTATGAAGGGCTTTATTAAATGGTATACATAGCCCGATAAATGCTCCGTAAGGGTACCTATCGAAGAGACTATGGGTCTACCCGTGGGGAAGATGTTCAAGTTCTTAGCTAAGTCAAACATAGCGGATTTATCCTAAGGAAGTTCAGGATTATCAAGTTTAGATTTAATAAGTGCAGGTAGTTTATGAAGTTTAGGAATAGTATAAAAAATTCCAGGATGATGGCTGGTAGGTATTAAATAAGCATCACTTTTAGTGAGATCAGAAAGATTGTTGCATATACTAACGAGTTCTGATTCATAAGAATCGGCCGAGTCCGCATCTATTTTGTTGTAAAATTCGTGGTTTGAAAGCTGTGATTCAGCTTTCATATATATATATATATATATATATATATCTGTCTCTTATACACATCTGATGTGTATAAGAGACAGATATAATGACGAATGCACAACGCCTACTTCATAATCTGGGCAAGTATTTCGAAAAACAGGCAAACTTTAGAAGGCAAAGCGAGGTTCTGAAGACTAACCAGACAACTGATTGCTGGCATCGTTGATTTGTCCGCGGCAGTTGTCGGCAGTTGTGGACGAGTTAGGTGATCCGCCGCACTTTGACCTTTAAGGAAGTGTGCGCGGTGCTGATTGAACAACATTTAAATGCTGAAAATGGCAAAATACGATAATTTAGTTTGTTATAAAAAGAATTTGGAGCATTTAAAAGATTTACTCATGCGTACGCGCACGTCATGATGCACGTGCGCATCTTCATGTCACTGTTGTCTCCTGATATGAGATATATATGTATCAACTTTCATTGACAAACGCCTGTTGGTGAAAAAGTAATTATCATTTATAGTATTTATCATATATAAAAATTCAGTTTTTTTTATTTGAGTTGGCAATATGGTGACGTCACACTGTCTGATCAGCTATTATGATATATAAAATCATATCTACAACTTATGTGCTTTTAGAATATGTATTAAAAAATGGAGGTCAGCTTTCATCCTAAGGAGCTATAACTGATTAAAAAAAGGCATAATATTAAGGACATTTTATTTTTGACGCACGCGTACGCGCGCAGGAAAATAAGGTTAAGGTGATTATGGGGTCGTTAAATGTTTGAGGAAAGAAAGATGAGGGGATCATCAAACACCTTTATTTTTACCATGATGCCGTCATCAAAATGTAAAAAGAAATCACCGACGAAAGAGAATTGCCTCAGCTATAACATACTCGAAATTGGAAGACGATCGATCAAAAATTAGCGAGATACGCTCAAATGCGCATTTTTAAAAATGACGTCATCGATAAGATTCAGTTTGTTGAATTCAGATGGGAATATGATGACGTCACAATGTCTGTATGAGCTAGGAAATCATATTTACAACTCATGTGCTTTCAGAATATGCAATAAAAATTGGGGTCACCTTTTATCTTAAAGAGCTGTAACTGTTTAAAATTAGGCCTGATTTTAGTAAAATTTCACTGTATATCGGCACAAATGCGCACAAAGTTTACTATGTTTGATGCGTGCGTACGGCATTGTTATTGGCCATAAGGTGATTGAAGAGATTGGAAACTTGTAAAAACAATGTCAATGCGCGTAAAAATGACACGCGCAGTGGTAAATTAAAAAAAATTGAAATGCTCAAAACGGTGTGTAACGTGTTCCAATTTATTCAAAAAGTGATTTCGAGCATTTTGAAATTTTGACGCACGCGTTACAATGCACAAACGTAAAATTAGGGTACAGTACAATCATTTAACATTGACCCGAAGTTAATGCTCACTTAATACGATTTTAAATTAGCAAATGGTTAGGCTGATATGATCGATAATGTAAAAACGCAAAATTGCGTGTAGCTGACGTCACGCATGACTGGTCACCTTGAAAACCTTACCATGTCTATTCAGGGAGAAACCAAATTGACCGATGAAGCGACATTGTGTGTAACTCATGGCATTCTTGAGATTTAAACTCGTCACTGAGGACGAGTTAGGTGATCCGCTGCACTTTACCCGCGAGGAAGTGTGCGCAGTGCTGATTGAACAATATTTAAATGCTGAAAATGGCTTAAATATACGCTAATTCAGGTTTTTTTTTAAAAGAATTTGGAGCATTTTCAAAGATTTACTCATGCGTACGTGCACGTCCTGATACACGTGCGCATGTTAATGTCACAGAATGTTGTCTCCTGATATGAGGTATATCCAAGGTAACAATCCCACATGGGGCCATATGCAAAATATCTGGGAAAAATCTTATGGGCTACCCCATATTTTTCCCTTATGGGATCCGTCTGGGCAATCACATATGGGTCTTGCCCATGGTTTACCCATATAGAGCCCATATGCCAAATATATAGGCAAATATATATGGGAATGCCCATATTTAAAGTACATGGGCCCCATATGGTAAATACCTGGGCAGATAAATATGGAAATGCCCACATTTAATCCGCATGGGGCCCATGTGCCAAATATCTGGGAAAATACATATGGGCATGCCCATATTTATCTACATGGAGCCCACATGACAAAGACCTGGGTAGTTGAATATGAATATGCCCATATTAATTTCGCATTAGGCCCATGTGCCAAATATTTGGGAAAATACTTATGGGCATGCGCACATATAATATACATGAAACCCATATGCCAAATACCTGGGAAAGTAAACATGAGAAGAGTCAGGTACTTCAAGTACGCTAGCAATATATATTAATTTTGAAAGACCTAAATTTTTCAGTATAGTCACCCTACCAAAGAAAGTTAATTTTCTCATTTGCCAGCATGTTAATGTGTGATTTAATTGAATAATTTTATCGACCCAATGTTTCTGATAAAAAATTTCTTTATTGTGTCCAAAATAGATTCCAAGATTTTTTATGGGCGTGTTTGGCCAGTTTATCTCAGCAGGGTTTTCATTGCAGGCTTTAGAAGCACCAATCCAGAGTCCTTGACTTTTAGCTTTATTGAGTTTCATGCCAGATGTGGTGCAAAACTTTTCTACAACAGTTAATGCAATGGCAATACTCTGTTTCTTACCAATATTGTTGTATCATCAGCTACTTGACAAATTTTTAATTCTTTACCAGAAACTGGAAGAATCATGCCGTCTATCTCGTTACTATTTCTTATCTCAGTGGCCATTACTTCAGCCACTAATATAAAAAAGTAGTGCTGATAGAGGGCATCATTGTCTAAGACCTCTTTCTAAGTTTACATAGTTTGATCGAAAATTGTTGTTACTATACAACATCTTGAGTTTTTATAAAGTTTTTTTACCCATTTAATAAAAGATTTACCTAAGTTACATTTATGTAATACAGCAAGCATAAATGACCTTTCGACACAGTCGAAGGCTTTTTCGAAATCAATAAATAGAATTGCTCCTTCTATGTTTAGGTTGTCATTGTGAGTTATAATGTCATTTATAAGTCTTATGTTTTCTCCCATAAACCTTTTTTAAATATAGGCTTTTTGATCAGTAGCAATTATTTGACTAATTACTGATTGTAATCGTTCAGCTAATACAAAAGCAATAATCTTAAAGTCAATATACAATAAGCTGATAGGACGCCAATTTTTGAGGTCTTCAGCCTCACCTTATTTGTATAGTAAACATATATTACTCATTTGTTGTGAATTAGAAAGTTCACCTTCATTATATGCTTCATTAAACGTTTTATATAACATTTCTTCTAAATGACTCCAGAAAGCTTTATAGAATTCTGCAGTTAGGCCGTCAGGTCCTGGCGACTTGTTATTCTTCATTGCAAAGACGGCTTTGCTACATTCAATTGAAGTTAGCGTGCCAGCACAAGCTTTTTGTTCGTTGTCGTTAAGCGACGGCATTCTACAATTAGCTAAGTAATCAGATATTATGTATTCGCTGGCATATCTACTTCTATACAAATCACTGTAAAAGTTTAGTTCCTCACAGAGTATTTTGCTTCTTTATGTTACAAATGAACCATCTTTGAGTTTAACTTTTTCTATATATTTCTTGGTAGACCTAGCTTTTTCGAGACCAAGAAAATATTTATTATTTTTCTCCCCCTTTTCAAACCAATCGGCCTTAGATCTTATTTGGGCATCTCTTACTTCATTTTGATAAATGTTTTGAAGGGCTTTTTGTTTAATTTCTAAGTGCATGACATCATTTTCATTGTTAAAGTTACGATTTAAGAGGCAGACTATTTCTTTTTCTAATATTTTTTAACCTTATTACACTCTTTTTTATTTTTCTACCAAATTTTATTGAATATTCTTTTTTTCGACTTTGCACAAATCCCACGTTATTCGCCAGGATCTTAGGTTTTTATACTTTTTCTTATTAATATTATTTATTTTAATTATATCTTGGATGTATGAATCATCATTTAAATAACTGCAGGTAAATTTCCATGTACCAGGGCCTCTAGGCAGAAAGTTAATGTATTAAATCTCTAGGCCTATACTAACATAAGTCTCAGTTACTACTGTAATTTAGTAACAACTCAATCCGGTCAACTCAATCTTGTAGTTGAAAGCATTAGTGTTTGTTTAAGACGTATCTGTGAAGGAACAGAAAATTACCTGATATTCTATAGATAGTGCTTTAATAAAATAATCGGTTTACGGTTAACCGGGGGGGGGGGGGAGTGTAAAGAATTGTATCATCATTTGGAGAAAGTTAATGTAATCAAAAGGCCTATACTAACAACATAAATGGTGACTTTATTTCAGGATACTAAAGTCTCGGTAGATACTGTAAGTGAAAACGCAATCCAGTCAACTTAATCATTGTAGTAGAAAAGCATTAATGTTTGTTTGAAGACGTATCTGTAAAGGAACAGCAAATTACCTGACTTACTAAAGGTGAATATAATGTTTTGTTGACGTTTTATTTTTACTGTCCTGTATGTGTATATATTAGGCCTATTTATAGGCCTTAATGGATATTGAAATTGTAATGTAGGCTAAGCTGTTTTGAAAACTAAAAAAAAAAATTTTTTCTTTTGATTAAAAAAGAAGTAACTGCTAGTCTGTCATTAACTACATATATGTATATTACTCCTATTTCAATACAATAATAAAGGGGTGTAATACATTTAATAGCGGTTTCTATAATATACGCTCTATATACTGTATAAGCCTACCATTATTATTCTTTTTAAAGATTTTGTTTTGTTATATCTTTCAGCAAGAGTGAAACTCCAAAAAATGTTAGTACAAATCACAGTGATTCAATATTTCAAACTAGATTTGTTCAACGGCATAATTCATACTAATTTAGCTTGGTACCATCGGACAAGAAAAGACATGGTTATGGACAGTTGCTGCTGCAATATCACAAAGAATGCTGGTTTATGCACACCTGTAACACAAATGGTTCTTGAATATTGTTTTATATAACAAACTCTTGTATTAGGACTACATTACGAAAAAAAATGCTTATTTAAACCGGACTGTAAAGCAAAGAACTGTAGAATAGACTTGAATTTGAGGTACAGTATGGTTAGCAGTAAGACATTAGAAAAACGATAATATATGAAGGGGTATGCTAGTAAATGAGACCCTAGGGAAGTAATGTCCCTACCGTATGATGTTTGTTGGTGTTTTAAATTAAAGAAATTATGGTTTGTATATGAACTTATAGTGTATGTTGTAAGTCTGAAGAAGTTGATTATAGCCATTGTTACCAATTGGAACTGGGACTATTGCAAACCAATTGGAATTGGGTAAATTAAAAAAAAAATTGAAATGCTCAAATGCTCAAAATGGCGTGGAACGTGCTCTAATTTATAGTCCGGGGGCTTATGTCATCTCGTGGGAATTTCGTGATCATTTTGTTTTTTTCTTAAATTGTATACATTTTGAAGTATGCTGAATCGAATACAATGAGTCGCCATTTTTTTACGCTCATCTTCATATGCAAATTAGCTGAATTATGCAAATTAGGCCTGAATATGTAAGGTACTTATATCTTGGTAACCACATGTCGTAGAAAGTTGCTTCTTTCTTTAAGTTGTTCAGAACATGCATGTTTTTATTTACCTTAATGGAACATTTTTTTTTTTAAATGACCGGAAGTGCCATTTTGCCGACCTTATTAGCACAAATGGTCGTACAGAGTGGCTTTTTGCAGGAAAATGTTTAAAACATACATATTTATACTTACTATAATTATAGACAATTTTCTCTAGAAATGACCGGACATTGCGTTTTTGACCTTTGACCTCAACTTTGCGTGATTTTTGTTTTGTAACAAAATATTTACAATATGAACATTTATACTCTAACAGAATAATTTCTCAATATCAACCAGAAACTGTTTTATTGACCTTTGACCTATCTTTGCAGTATATATATATATATATATATACCTAATGATGACTTATATATATTCGCAACCACTAGCTGTAGAGAGTTGTTTTTGAAAGAAAATGTGTAGAATATACATATTCATAATATATTATTGAATAATTCCTCAAAAAATTACTTGAAATTTCTGGACCGCCATTGACCCTATATGTGTATGGTTTCTATATCTTCTTCATCACTAACTTGGATTTCGGACTGAAATTAATCAGCCACCGCTGTTTGTTGTTCAATGGCTGTTGTGGTTGAAAATTATTTACAAACGAACTGACTTTTC
>NW_022743765.1:341045-344684 GCF_011630105.1 Anneissia japonica | reverse complement strand
CCCTTTTAGTTCGACGTTTTAGATGCTGTCTCTTATACACATCTAGATGTGTATAAGAGACAGTATTATGGGTTTACTGAGGCATTACACCCCCCTTAGGTCATTTATCAATAGTAGTAGTGTGTTTTCAGGCTAAAGTGATGGGTCCCCCGATTTATATCTCTTAGCTTAATGATTAATGGCACACTCGTGGGTACTGATTTATTTGACAGCTGCATAGTCTTCCCACACCCCACCCTACCCTCTCCGATCCAGTAAACAGGATCTGCCATTGTAGAGCTTATTTATCTAATAAAAGTCGAAAACAAATAGAAACTACTCTGTGTTTTAAAATAGTCCAACTGTGCCACATTTCTTAAGCCTTGGCCTACCTAACATAGTATTCTTTGTGTACCTAGGCCTACCTTTATATGCCTGGCTCCTGGCCTAACTAGGCACCTGGCCTAACTAGTTCACTGGCTCAACTAGGCCATTGGTCTGCCCCTTGCCTAGGTCCCTGGCCTAGGCCCCTAGCATTAATTCAGAATCTGAATGCCAATACGCCAATATTCAAATCTAACTGATTAATTTTATAATTATTAATTTCACACAACAGAAATCCATTGCTTTACCGATTATACAACAGGTCGTATCTTACTTACCATAGGCTCACGATCAATTACAAGACTGAGATTTAGTATTTAGGTTTTGACACCACTGACCTATCACATTCCTAGTAGTGAATCCACTATTCTTCTATAAACACGATATATGCCAAGGTATATGACCGCTATCATTAATCATTATATATAGGAATGAAATTTTTAATACCGTTTCTATGATACGCGAACTAGGACAATTACAATGTAAAATCTGCATAATAATACTAAATGTCGCTGTTTTCGTTATTGTAAAAACAGGAAGATCATAAAAACATATTTTTGACGTGTTTGAGGGTATTAGACTAATACCTTAATACCCCTCCTCTACGCCCTTCTTCGTACCTTCTGAGATTCTTTAACTATGCATTCACAAATAGTCTGCTATCAGTTACCCACAGATATGGTGCTAGTGCTTTAATTCCAAGAGGCGACAAACCCAGTGAGTATCTTAAAAATTGGCGACCGATTATGCTGTTAAATGTTTCTTATTAGTTAATGTCCTCATGTATTGCGGAGAGAATAAAATCAGTGCTGCCCTCAATTATTGGGGAACAAACAACGGGGTTTTATGAGAGAAAATAATAGACTAATGTACGATTTGATGTGGATAGCTTAGAAGGAAAAGCTTCCTTGTATGCTTCTGTTAATTGACTTTGAAAAAAGCTTTTTTAGTCTTTCTCATTCGTTTCTCATTTTTGTCCTAAACAAATGAAATAAATTTTTGGGCCATCAATATAAAAATGGATTAACTTATTTTACAATAATGCACAAGCTTCTACTCTTGTAAATGGGTTCTTATCTAAACAGTTTTGTATTCAGCGTAGATGCAGGCAAGGTGATGGACTAAGATTCTTATTTATTTTTGCTATGCGCAGAGGTAGTAGCATGTATGGTGAGTCAAAGTAAATATATGAAAGATTTATTTGTTCAAAATACTGAGTATCGCATCCCTCAATATGTGGATGGTACCGTACTAATTTTAGACGCCACACAACGATCTCTTGAAGGAGCGTTTAAAATCCTAGAATTCTGGCCTTAAAGTAAATGTGGTTTGGTTCATATACAGATAGAATAGACACAATTTGTCACAACTTAAATAAAAGTTGGGTTAAGCCAGGAGCATTTTTTAAGTTTCTTGGTAATTATTTTAGTACAAATTTGAAATATATGAGTACTTATAATTATGAAGAAGTTATTAAAATCCTAAATAATATTATGTATAGTTGGTCCAAAAGGTACTTAACCGTTTTTGGGAAGAATTACAGTAGTAAAATCTATATTACTATCAAAGCTAAATTTAATCATTCTATCATTACCAAAAATATGGTAATTAACAGGCTTAATACAAATTTATTTGCATTTATTTGAAATAGTAAAAATACGATCGCAAGAAAACAAAGAAGATTGATTCGGACACATTGTACTGCATTTTTAAATCTGTTTAATAAAGCAACGAACATTAATGTGTGTATGTTAGAAGGGGGAGTGCTAGATAAATATTTCAACTCAAAACATAAAAAAACCCCTTTTAGTTCGACGTTTTAGATGTGTGGAACAAATTTAATGAAAGTTATTTACCTAATAACTGCTACCAGGTTTTCGAAGTGCCTGGTTGTCAAACCATATGTTTAAAATTGGCGGTAAAAATGTACACTATCACCATTGCGAAAGGGCTGGGGTAAAATTTGTCTAAGATGTCATGAATGACAACAATGAATTCCTAGGCGGACATTCAATGTCAATGCCAGTTTTGTGGAGTATATGGATGTTATTCATTCTATTTTAGCATTTTAATAAAGTTCTTCCATTCAGAAGAGACAATTTTTAATCTAATTTTACCTTTTAACTTTGATCTACTATTAAGAGATATATAAGAGACAGTTCCAGTTCCGATTAAATCAAAGGATTTTGGGCACCAATCTTTTTCCATTCACATTTGGCAGAGTGGATAATCCTTTTTGTACCTTCTGTCATGAACATGAAGAAACCCTATTACATAATTTTGTTCAATGCAAAGTTATATATAACATATGGATTAAACTAATAGATATCTTAAGGGAGCCTCGCAAAATAAAGCAACGCGTATACGAGTGGACCACGCGATGCAATTAAAGGCAGTTTAATCCCATAGTTGGCCACGCGTTGGGATTATTTTCCTGGGCTACTCCACTTCGTAGTGGCGTAGAAAGGGGTTGAGCTATGCATAACCTGTCTCTTATACACATCTAGATGTGTATAAGAGACAGATTGGAAGTAACGCAAGCTCACGTTATATTTCTGAGAATTACATTAATAATTTATCGAGATTATCGTCACCGTTACGATCAAAACCAACAGACAGCAGAAATATAAAACTAGGAGAGGCCTAGGACATACATATTAGGCCTATATACCTCCATGGAGGGCCTAGGCTTTGGCTTACTCAGAAAAATTACGGAGTAAAATTAAAAATCGAAAACAGGCAATTTTAATGAATTTTTTTTAGGCCTAATTATATCTTTTTTACAGTTAGTCTTTAAAATTATCATTTCTTATATCGTTTTAGTATTAATTAAGATTATTTAATAAAACTGTCTAGGACGACAGACAGATATCGGTCTACTACAGTAGGCCTACATTCGATCATGAACTTAGGTTACACTTCCTTTGTTAGCGAAATACAAAAAAAATATTGAACTTCATATAACGTACCTTTATCTGATATAAATGTGAGCAGTTGTCCTAGGCCTATATGTTATCTATTTTAATATTGATTAATCTGGAACTTTGCTGGAACAGTATATCCATTGTATGTGACGAGAAACGTTTAAAAAAAAAGCAAAAACAATCTCCAGCTAGCAGTTACATGCACTGCTCTCACCCTTTTCTACCGATTAAACACATGTTTTGATGCGGCACAAACCTAGACTCTATTCTATTTCAATGTTGATTAATCTCGAAGTTTAGTGTAAAAGAATATATTTATTATATATGATTATCAGGCTCTTTAAAAAAGGTA
>NW_022743765.1:339339-341025 GCF_011630105.1 Anneissia japonica | reverse complement strand
TTAAAAAAGGTATTGTATTGTATACTGTAAAATATTGTTTTCTCCGTGTTTTCTCTAGATTGCTGTTCAATGTATTGCTTTCACCCCTTTTCAAACAGCGAAGCACATGTTTTGGTGCGTCGTTGATTAACCATTGACTCTACCATTCCATATGGGTTATTAATTTTATAATAATTTTTCAAAATAATTAAATTTAAAATGTATAATCATTAAATCGTTTTTAAATGCTTGAATGTATCAAATGACTATGTTATTTTACTACAGGAATTTTAATTTCATTTATAAAACGCACTGGTAATGTATAAAAGTAGTTTTCAATTGTTGATACGCCACGGCGTATCAAGTGGACTTGGAACGTCTTCCTTGCGGTGTATTGCATCACCGGGCCAGCTGGAAATTTAGGGCCTGTGGTTTTGACATACTGTACTCTATTATCATATAATCATTATTTCATTCTTTAAATTACTTTTTCTATCCATTGATTTATTGTCTATAATTTGTTCAGATATAATAGTTTGGAATAACCTTGCATATAAAATATATTATGGTAGGCCTATATCAAAAATAATTAGTGTACAATAGGCCTACTATTTGTAGTCCTATTCATAATAAAGTACAGTGACCGCCAATAAATACTCAAAATATACGATGAATATCAGAATTTAGTGCAGTAGGCTAAGCTAGGGTGGCATTATTTTTTCCCCATTTATTTTCATTCATTCTCTGTAGGTAATTTTAAAAACAGACATTGGGCCTGGGTGTAGAGGAATGGCGTTTTCGGATACGGTAGCCATTTTTTGGCCTAAATTATTGTTGTTCAGCTTCCAAAATGAAAAAACAAAAACAAAAACAAAAAAAGAACAACTAAAATAAATGTATTGTGTTTAGATCAGATTATCATACAAGCATATACAAGCGACTGCACACACACAGTAGATCTTGATCACTAATTAGGCCTATGTTCATGTAATAAACTGTTTACGCTAATTAACTTTAATTTATGTTCTACCGAATGAGTTGTTCTTGTTTGATTTTTAATTTCTGTTTGTCACTTCCTTGTTGTCTTTATTGTAATTAATTTATTTGCATCGTACCAAATATAAAATATAATTGAAAATGAGACTTAAAGAAAATAATAAATACAAAATTTA
The DNA here is from genome assembly GCF_011630105.1 of Anneissia japonica. Lineage (NCBI taxonomy): Eukaryota > Metazoa > Echinodermata > Crinoidea > Comatulida > Comatulidae > Anneissia > Anneissia japonica. The sequence goes on along the minus strand of NW_022743765.1, from coordinate 339,874 downwards.
ATTGCAGGCAAAAATTCAGAGACTGATATTTTCTTAGTTTGTTCTATGCTTTTCCATGGTAACGTCGAATCGTTATCACTGGGCGCCGTACAAAGGGTACGGCTATGCATAACTCGGCCCGCAGCAAGATCAATGACCCCTAATAGTTAATTCCATAGCAACAGAAAAGTGGGACTGTTCCTATAAATAGTTCTAGAAGAAGCAGGTACTGGCATTAAATTGCGTTTATCCTGTCACTACGAATTTATTCCTACATGCTCATGGCAACAACATGAGTTTGGCCTGGTTATAACACTGGGCGGCGTACAAAGGGTTAGCTATGCATAACTCGGCAGGCAGCAAGATCAATGACACGTACACTTTGATTCAGTCTGTATTTCCATAGCAGCAGAGCGTTGGAATGTTCTTATGAATAGTTCTAGAAAAAGCAATATACTGGCATTAAATTGCGTTTATCCCGTCAATATTCATGGCAAAAACATGAGTTTGGCCTGATTATAATACAGTATAAAAGTGTATAGGAAATTTCAGTGGG
>NW_022743765.1:323491-339210 GCF_011630105.1 Anneissia japonica | reverse complement strand
AATATAGAAAAACTTGTCGATAAATTACAGTACATCAAAATCACGAGATAAACCGACGCAAACAAGTAGAACAAAAACGTCGGAAAACGAACCCTAATTCGCGAAATGGAATCGTCCAACATTTTTGATCAGTATCTTAAACCACTCGTCGGCAACGCGAAGAGATTTTAATCCCCAACCACGCGTTGTAGACGGGTATACGCGTTGCTTTATTTTGCAGGCTCCCTAAAACAAAAATGTAATATATATTTAATTTTAGACCAACATATGTGTCTTTTTGGAATTTCGAATACAAATATGACAGGCATCAATACTATATTGTTAATATTTAGATTTTGTATTTACCGTGCAAAAAATGAAAACAATATATTCCAAATTTTGTAACATTTTTAAAAGAAGTTAAAATAATTATGAAAGATAAATTTTTATTAGAAACAACAACTTTGATAATTTTTTAAGAAAAAGGGGTTGCTATGAAAAACTGTTTTATGACTCTACTTAATTATCAATACGTATCATTTCCAGTGCGATAATCAATTCAAACATATCATAATCTGTTATATAGTCAGAAAAATATTTCCTACATGATAAGCCCTGTCTCTTATACACATCTAGATGTGTATAAGAGACAGCCCTAATTCGCGAAATGGAATCGTCCAACATTTTTGATCAGTATCTTAAACCACTCGTCGGCAACGCGAAGAGATTTTAATCCCCAACCACGCGTTGTAGACGGGTATACGCGTTGCTTTATTTTGCAGGCTCCCTAAAACAAAAATGTAATATATATTTAATTTTAGACCAACATATGTGTCTTTTTGGAATTTCGAATAAAAATATGACAGGCATCAATACTATATTGTTAATATTTAGATTTTGTATTTACCGTGCAAAAAATGAAAACAATATAATTATTCCAAATTTTGTAACATTTTTAAAAGAAGTTAAAATAATTATGAAAGATAAATTTTTATTAGAAACAACAACTTTGATAATTTTTAAGAAAATGGGGTTGCTATGAAAAACTGTTTTATGACTCTACTTAATTATATTGATATATGTAGCCAGATTATTTATTAATTATGAATATGGGTACAGAAATGTTATATTGTGTTATAATATATATGATTTTGTTGCATTCGGGAAATAAATAGATCAATAAAAAAACTTTAGTCATTGACTAGTTAATTCTAGACAATTCTGGTTAAATCCGTTACATTTTCTGGAATCATGGGCTAAGTAGTTCAGAGCTAAATAATGTACTTATAAAAATATATAAATGATGGAATATGTGAGGTAAAAATATAGCAATGCCTTATGAATATTACTGATCATGCTCAGTAAGTTTGTTAAAACTCTTCCCAGGCAAATATGGATATACAGAGAAAATGTCTTTTATCTCATTATAGTGTTTTTGATTTTAATATTACAATTGTGCCCTAGACATTTGCACAGTGAGTTTGTTCAATCTGTTATTCTTTAACATAATATTCATAAGAGTTTAATCAGGGAAATTCTAGCAAAATGATATTTTGTGTTGAAATGAGTTCAAGTTTAGGGTTAAATAATTGATTCTGATAACTTCTAAATTGTTTTTGAAAATTCATTATTTAAAGAGTTTTTCTTGAGGTTAGAAGGTACGGTACTATAGCTGAATCCTGGTCGATTACATGTGTAACCTATAAATCATTCAGCTTACTTTAAAGGCTTGCATTTGCAGTGTATTATAATTATATAAATACAAGCATTTAAGGCAGTATGAAACATACTTTTGTTCATCTTCAGGAATGAATTTAACAATGAAATCCACTAAAACAGCAATGAAAGAAGTAAAACATAATTTATATTCAAATGTTATTATATATATTTCAAATTCCATTATAATTAATTATTCACTTGTGCAGTATGTGTTAACAAAATTCTTTCGCAGTAGTTCTAACAAATTTACTTTCCGATAATTAATTTCCCAGACGAGCCCACTTTAATTGTCACCTTGTTTTGAGTAGTGACTGCACACACACACACACACACACACACACACATTACAGTTATAAATTAAAGAAAAGTTTAAAATAAAATAAAATATCGAATATTTAGTTCGCATTATAATACCCTGCAATATATACATATGAGAAGCCATATATGCGACATTCTCCTGGGTATTTACTGCTTGTCACACCTTACACAATGGTTCCAAATGAAATAAATATCAACTTTTACTTCTGCTTGAAACACTTCCATTTCTTCTTAAGTCTTAAGCTAGGCCAGGTGGTCGAAATCCAGTTTGCCGAATGCCACATTACCGAGACTAGTTTGCCGATTCAAAAACAACGAATCTCAGTTGCTCAAAACCCAGTTTGCCAAACATCATCATCATTATCATTATCGTCATAATTATTTAATTAAGTCATTGTTTGTCCTTTATTTATTTTTTTACATATTTTACATAGGTAACATTTTCATAAAAATTGTTTTAACAAATGATCCATAAATAAATAAAAATCTAACTATTAATAACAAGAAGAAATATTTTTAGATTTTTTAAAAATATTTAAGGATATGACTGCACTATCAAATATAAGCCAGGAAGCTTAATGGTATTATCGGACACCCTAAGCAGACTGCCGAACCCAAGCAAAACACAAGATGTACCGATCGAGCTCCAGGTTGACGATATTGAAGACACACTCAATACTGACCTAATGAGCTTTGCAACCAGCAAGCAAGAGGAACTACTACAAGACGAGACCTCAAACGACCAAGTGTTACAGGCACTATGGCAAATTGTAATTGCTGGATGGCCAGAGGACATAAAAGAAGTTCCGGAAGACATAAGAATGTTCTGGCCATACCGAGACGAGATAGGGATCTCCAATGGAGTAATATTCAATGGTATACGAGTAATAATCCCCAAAGAATCTCTAAGCAAACAACCTAGAACAATTGCACCAAGGACACATGGGGATTGAACGAATCAGAAGGCTTGCCAGAGAGACAGTGTATTGGTCACTGTGGTTTCTGCTAATGCATTACCTTGATAAGAATGAGCTTAATTTTCAATTAAACTTATTTGTTAGCAGACGACGCGATCTTAGAAGCAGACCGAATTCGTTTTTCTAGGGCTGCCGGCTGATATAAGCACGTAGTATCTCGAGTGTTTACTCAAAATATTCTTTAGGCTGGCAATCGGAATGTTATTTAAAATCATTAGAATATGTATATAAATAATGATGTACTGTGATTACCAACAAGAATTTTTAAAAAATGACTTTTAATGGTTTTTTCCTAGGCGAAAAAACGTAAAATATATTGAAGTACACGAAAACAAGACAAACGTTGTTGATATTGTGTTAATAAGGCTAATATTACGGATATGTACGAAACAAAATAAGAATACTCAATTGTGCTTTGTTAATTCTAACTTGGTTTTATCAAGGCTTCCCGGCTGGTTTTAGTCTAAACATAGATTAAATATAGGACTTTTTTCGGCAAGTTCTCAAAGCGTGTACTGCGTAGAAATATCCTACTGCGGGAGAGCACGTGCTGCGTCTGCGTTGGTAAGTTTGCTAGGCCATGACTAGGCCTAGGTCAGGCCATTAAGTACTGTAGTGTAGGCCTATATTTATTATTACTGTGGTAGTATATTTTTTTAGCATCTCTGGTTTTTTAAAAGCCATTTTCAACTTTTAGTATACTTGACTTTAGCTTGTGTAATTTTGCATATACATATTTTTGTTCTGAAAAAAATGATAATTTTATCAGTGTCCCAGGTGCAAGCATAGTCCAAACCAAAAAAAAAAAAAAAAAAATACAATGTGAGGCATTACATTCGTTTACAATAGTACTTTATTATCAATGCTACTCTATTATCAATGCTGTATTAAAAATAAACGTCACCGATATTTTCTGATATTTAAAACATTTTTAAAATGTCATTTATGAAATGATAACTTCAAAATCAGAATACTGTACATGATTGATATAAAAATGGAAATGCTAAAACTATTAATCCTTTACATTATGATTACTAATAATTATTAGACCCAACCTAGAACAATTGCACCAAGGACACATGGGGATTGAACGAATCAGAAGGCTTGCCAGAGAGACAGTGTATTGGTCACTGAGGTTTCTGCTAATGCATTACCTTGATAAGAATGAGCTCGTCCTTAATTTTCAATTAAACTTATTTGTTAGCAGACGACGCGATCTTAGAAGCAGACCGAATTCGTTTTTCTAGGGCTGCCGGCTGATATAAGCACGTAGTATCTTGAGTGTTTACTCAAAATATACTTTAGGCTGGCAATCGGAATGTTATTTAAAATCATTAGAATATGTATATAAATAATGATGTACTGTGATTACCAACAAGAATAAAAAAAAAATGACTTTTATTGGTTTATTCCTAGGCGAAAAAACGTAAAATATATTGAACAGCGCCACCAATTCGAAAGTACAGGAAAACAAGACAAACGTTGTTGATATTGTGTTAATAAGGCTAATATTACGAATATGTACGAAACAAAATAAGAATACTCAATTGTGCTTTGTTAATTCTAACTTGGTTTTATCGAGGCTTCCCGGCTGGTTTTAGTCTAAACATAGATTAAATATAGGACTTTTTTCGGCAAGTTCTCAAAGCGTGTACCTCGTAGAAATATCCTACTGCGGGAGAGCGCGTGCCGCGTCCGCGTTGGTAAGTTTTGCTAGGTCAGGCCATTATGTACTGTAGCGTAGGAATATATTGATTACTGTGGTAGTAAATTTGTTTAGCATCTCTGGTTTTTTTTACGCCATTTTCAACTTTTAGTATACTTGACTTTAGCTTGTGTAATTTTGCATATACATATATTTGTTCTGAAAAAAAATGATAATTTTATCAGTGTCCCAGGCGCAAGCATAGTCCAAACCAAAAAAAAAATACAATGTGAGGCATTACATTCGTTTACAATAGTACTTTATTATCAATGCTACTCTATTATCAATGCTGTATTAAAAATAAACGTCACCGATATTTTCTGATATTTAAAACATTTTTAAAATGTCATTTATGAAATGATAACTTCAAAATCAGAATACTGTACATGATTGATATAAAAATGGAAATGCTAAAACTATTAATCCTTTACATTATGATTACTAATAATAATTATACCCAAAGTTTAATTAACATCCCAATAAAAAGGTAATACTATGACATTTTTTTCATTTTCTAAACATGTATATAATTTTGTCAAAGCAATGCCAATGGTAAAATGCTTTAGAACAAAGAATAAAAGTATTATGTAGATTTTTTAAAATTACTTTTAGTTACCATTATAATATAGTACGCGATGAAAAGGAAAAATTACTGTCAAGTAATCTAAAGTAGAGAACAATTCTATAGAAAGACTTGCTTCTTGATATTTTATTCGAAAAAATAAATGGGCCAAGACCAGAGAATCATAATTAAAAATGTGTGATACACCATTAAATAACAGAAGCAGTCGAATTCCTTACATTAAAGTATTAATCATAATGTTTTGTATTTATATAGTGCCTCCCACAACCGAAGTCAGAAGTAGAACAGTTGCATGATAACCTTCTATTGCTTATCCTTTTTCATAAGTGATGCGGATATGTACAGTGAGGTAACCCTGAAAGAACAAAATGATTTTGTAGGCTAAATTTCATTTCTAAAAAATACAGTAGTATTTATCCATCCACACAACAAAATTCTTCACAGAGATTAAATATTTAATGTGTACACACTGTAATGATTATGATGATAATGATGTTGATGATGATGATAATAATAATAATAATAATAATAATAATAAAAATAAAATATTAATAATAATAATAATAATATTACTAATAATAATAATTTATATAGCACCAATAAACAATAAATAAATTAGTCTCACAGCACCTTACATAATACTGTAATACAATTTGTACATAAGCAAACTTAGACTGGTTCTTAAAAAAAAAATAATAGTGTAGGTGCATGTACTGTATAAATAAAATATTATTGCTATTAGCATTATAGATATCATAATATCAGTATCAATATAATATATTAACATTATAATTATCAGCATTACAACATATTATCACTACCATATATATTGTTATCATCATAATGACTATCTATTTTCATAATCAATCATAGTGTATAATGATTGATTACTTACTGCAATACATTGCTTAGTCCACTGCATGGCAGTATCATAGCCATAGATAACTGCTGTGATGAAGCCTAGCACTAACCTGCACTCAGTCCATCCATCTTTTATATGAAAGAAACAAATAAAGTTATAGTTAATATAATTGGTTTGATTGAACAAAGGTTGCCATGCCTATCTAGGCCTATATATCCTTGACATTGATTACTTCTACTTCTTTACTCAGCATACTCCTAAAATAAAAATTTTAATAATAATAATTGAAATAATAATAATAATAAAAATAATAGAAATAATAATAATAAAAATAATAAATTTATTTTATAATATATATAATAAAATATAATATATAATATAGGCCCATATATTTTTATTATTATTATTAATATTAATAATAATAATAATAGTAATAATAATAATAATAATAATAATAATAATAATAATAATAATAATAATAATAATAATAATATTGTTAATAAAAAATAAATACAGCAAGATCGTATGTAATTAATTACCAATTCCAGGTACCAATTAAACTTACAGGACCTATACCCTGTACGTTCTATGCTGCGTACGTAGGCTAGCGAAACCCATGCCCTCTTGATATACTGAATTTAGGCCCCAAAATTGTCGTCATTAAAAAAAAATTAGTGGGGAAACTTTGATAATTACAACAGTGCTGGTTTTTATGATGATTAAGGATCACACTAATATCAATATTTATATGGGGAACTACATTTAACAGCAAAATTAGATAATAAATGAACTGCCTACCTTTTTAACCTAAAAATGCCCAAAAACAGAGTTTTTTGGGGAAAACTTTGGATTACCCTTTCTCCCACATCCTTTCAAGCTCCAGTCGATTTTCCGTGATAAACAGGTACCTGGGTACGTCATCTAATAAATATTCATGATTTTTTTGTCGAAACCTCTAAAAATTAATTCTATTGGCTGTAGTCCGTGACGTATTTTTACAGATTTTTTCTGTTGTCGCTCAACGGGGTTTACTTCCATGTGATTGCGTGTTTGTGTACTCTAAAGCACCACGGAATGGAATTGAGGGCGCGCTAAAAAATGTATATCTTAGAAATATCGAAAGAGCAATAAAGTTGTGCCAGCCATGTCAGGAGCAACAGCCTTCACAGCACAAAGAACCATTGGAGCCACACGACATTCCAACAACGCCCTGGACCAAGCTGTCGACTGATTTGTTCTCAATTGGTAAAGATGACTACATAGTAATAACGGACTACCATTCCAAATATCCTATCGTCCATAATTTAAACAATACGTCAAGCACCACTATTGCACGTATTGTGAGCGGAACAATGATCATTTTTGGAGCACCGGCAGAAATCGTTTCGGACAACGGTCCACGGTACAGCGGCCAACCCTTCAAAGAAATTTGTAGAAACTGAAGAGTGAAACACACTACCTCTTTTCCAAGATATCCCCGCTCAAACGGACTGGCAGAGCGCACAGTTAGAACATTGAAATCCTTGATCAAGAAATGCACGCAGATTAGACGGAGCATACAAGTTGCCTTATTACATCTCCGGGCAACCCCCATAGGACTCGGTCTACTATCACCTGCAGAAATGATGTTTGGTCGACCGGTGAGAACAACGCTTCCAAGTCATCACTGAGCAAGAATCCACCAAGGGACAGACGTGCATGATAAGCTTATATCAAGACAGCAGGAAATGAAAGAATACCATGACAAGCATGCTGGAGTTGAACTAATCTGGTCGAATAAGTCGCCGACCAACACGCTTTGGAGACGAATAACAAATCAATGAACACAATAATCACAACAGAGAACAGTCAATACAACGACAGATAATTAATATAACCATTTAAAATATTACACAGAAACTTGTCATTATATGTTAATCATAATAGATAGAAAACAATATACACATTGTTGTTAAGTAGTAATTGAATATCCGGAATGTGCAACAATCGCATTAAAGTTTTATGATGCTTTAACAACGTTTCTTTTTTTAAGGAATGATATTAATGTTTATGAAGTTAAAGTTTAAGAAGTGAAAAATAGTTCATTACTTTAACAATCACAATAACAATATGATGCAATGTTTTTACGAATAATAGTAATGTTTATAACATTAGTGATTATGAAGTTAAAAGTGTTTCATTATCTTAGTATCACAATATGAACTATGAATCAGTTAAACAACATTTAAAGCATGAATTAACACATCCTGTTTAAAGTTTAAAGCTTGTTGTATTGCTACATAAGCGATAACGAATTAACTGTAAAGCTTTTCGAAAGGAGGGGGTTGTTGTGATACGTCACGTTAGTGACGTGAATCAGCCGTGTATATAGACGCACGCACACGCATGGAACCGAACCACGGAACCTACTGGCATATCTGAATAAACTACATGTTATGTTACATAATAGTTGATAGTCTGTGTGTCTGCCTGTTATTGTCTCAACGACCACCCAGGAACACAACAATGTGTAAAATTTTTTAACATTTTGTTTCTTCAAAATAATGTCATAATTTGTTTTACAATAGTTTTCTCTGTGTGTTAAACAGTAAGGATTTCATAATATTTTTCCAACTATTTGGAATGACTGCATTTAATTTTGTATGCTCAATTAAAGCGTCGCGTGTTTTGATGGAATTATTTCGTTCACCTGTTTAATTCTATCATTTACAATGATGTCACCTACATTTTTTGAGTCAACCCACAATTTATTAAACAGAGATATATTGTTTACAGTAATATTTTTATTTTCCCAAATTCTTTGCATTTTTACCTCACATATGAAATGCGGATGGATTTTCTGTATGTTATTATGGATACACGTATCAATAAAATTCCTATAGAATATTGGTAAATTATTCAAGGAAGCATGTTCCTCTAAGTTAACTTTTGACATACATATAGTATACTCAATAGGATGCATATAAAATAATGGAATACATTTTCATTTGCCTGGATCAGGACTTAGTATCCTTTTTTCCAACTTAGCTGAAGTGAGTCTACCAAGGAGTTAACATTATCATTTTCAAACTTCCTGGATTAATGTCTTGAAGTATTACATTTCTCTTAATTTTACCTTTTTACCCATTCCATAAGAAATTATATAGAATCTTATTTTAATATCTTTTAGAACATCAATAATACTAGCGTCATATATATTAACTTTGAAATAGCAAGCGTTTTAGTTATAGTAATTTTCCCCAAAAAAATGTAAGTTTCTTTTTTCCCATAATCTTAAGGTGCGCTCTAAACATGCTACCTTATCATACCAATTTCTTTTTATACAAGTAACTGTATCGTAGCCCACAAAAGTACCAAGAAATTCGACTGGTTCTTTAACAAAATTGATTTCACAAGTACGGTACTGTTGGATTTATTCTTATTAGGACCAATCCACATACCTTTGGTTTTTCCCTTATTTAGTTTGAGACCCGAAACGTTGCAAAACACTCAATTTCATTGAAAAAATATTAATACTCTGTTTATTTTTAGCGAAGATTACCGTATCGTCTGCTAACTTCAATTTTAACGGATTTTTTTTTTGACTTATTGACGGAAGTTTGATACCCTCGCAAAGTGAATTGCTTCTAATGTTACAGACCATTATTTCTACCACAAGAATAAACAATAATGCTAAAAGTGGATATCCCTGACGGATCCCAGAATTCATGACAAAATTTGGAGACATCCAACCATTATTAACGGTAAAGCTTTCTGTATTGGTGTACAAAACTTTAACCCAATGCAAGAACTCCACTCCAAAACCAAAGCATTCTATTGCTTTTAACATGAATATTCTACCTATTGAGTCGAATGCCTTTTGAAAATCAATAAAAATTAAGGCGCCCTCAATGTTATTATTATCAGTGTACTCTAATGAATCATCAATTAATCTTATAATTTCCCCTCCAAACCTACCATGAATATTAGGCCATGGGGTGAAAATCCTAACGTTCAGCCCCGTTCCGAAATTTTCATAATACTTTCACTCATTATGATAATTATTATAATAATATTTAAAAACACCAAAAAAAAAAAGTTCGACCGTCAGAACTTCTGCAAATACGAGAAAATGACTTTTAAACTTATGAAATTGAAAGTTCTTTGCGCTAGATTAGCACACGACATTTTGTAATCGTCACTGTACTCGTTCGAATATTGTATTTTTGATAAGTAGTTTATTATTTGCGAACTTCGTATTACTGCCTTAAAAACAAATTTAAAAATTATAATTAGATATAGTTTGTATTTTAATTACAGAATAATATTTTTTAGACTACTATTAAATTAATTTTGTTACAATAACTTCACGTGTTGTGGTACAGCCAACAACACTAAACAACAACATGGCGACTAGCGGCGGACAGTGTGGTACCGGTGTTGTAATAAAGTGTTGTTTTCACCGCGAAGAAATCGCTAATGAAACTCCAATTCTAGTTACAGCAACCAGATTCTTCTTCCCTGTTTGCTATCGTCGTTACATCGACACACAAAATCGATAGCAATGATAAGTTATCATTACCAAGTGTAGTGTAGTCCCGTCAGTACCTTACCCAGACACATTGTACAATGTATTAAAAATATTCTTAAAAAAAAATGGTGCTGACTGTGCAGGCCCTACCCCACTTAGCTTCGTGAGTGGATTTCCCGTACGATTGAAAATCATAACGGTACTGGGTTTGGTCTACAGGAGTTCGTGCTTCGAACAGGTAATTGCTTTCATAGAAAAAGCCTTTTGATGGAGAAAGTGTACCTTTTTAGCAAAGGTTTGCCTAGGTCAAAACTAACTCCGGCTATATAAAATTGATCATAAGATTGAAAAATATTAATTTTGTTATTGTAGTAGTGATAGATACTATGTACACGTTTAATTATTGTTATTTATTCGTTAATGTCATTATATTTACATTTAAATTTAATATATTGTTTAAGTATGAATTATTATGTTCATGTAAAAAATAATCTTATCAATTAAAATTGTATATTTTAAATAATATAGTAAGCATAGTTTAATGGAGATCATCAAATGCGGTTGTAAGACCGGGTGCAATCAAGGCAGATGTCAGTGCAATAAAATGAACATAAAATGCTCCGATCTTTGTCAATGTACAAACTGTCAGAACAGAGATGATAAAGACACCATGAATGAAGATGCTCAATTTGCAGACGATGAATACCTAGACGAAATTTACATACCTGTAGATGATTTGTTTGATTGAGATTTGATGTGTTTCTTATTTCATCATTATTATGTATAATAAAGAAAATTTTAAAAAGGTAACGTAACCGTGTGACCCTTGAGAATGTAAGAACTTCAGAACCATGAGACTAAACACAAAGTGACACAGGAGTATGTAAAGCATTATCTATTTTTATTTATTATGTATGATGTACAAAAGTTAAAAAAGTACCGTATAATGTAACGGTGTAACCCTTGAGAACTTGAGAACCATGAGAATAATCACACAATGACAAAGGACTGCGAAACGCTTCACTGTATTTATTAATTAAGAATTATATAAAAAATTAAAAAAAGTAACAGACTCACTAGAGCGCAAGAAGCTTTTATTAAGATGTACAACACGTGTACAGTACATAAATATAGAGTTATATATTGTATAAGCTCTCAGAATATTTGAGAAATAAATATGAATTTTTCATATTACTGTATTAAATTTAAATTTCTATTTAATAAAATGTGTCCCAACAAGTGTCAACCGGAGTATACAAAACAAATATACATCCATGCACATCATAACAATGCATCAAGTTTAAATTTCCCCACATTTAATCCTTTATTACAATTTGCAAAGTAAAATAAATACAATAATTTTAAAAAAGGAATATGAATGCAAAAATACTGTAAGAATGAAGTGTGTACTTTAGTACACATATAGGGAACATGCAGATACATTGTCAAAAGGAAGACCACAGGAGTCAAAATACTAATACATTTTTCTTAAAATTGTTACACAATTATTGTTTTGAAAAGAATATCAAAGAATTGCAATTACAATAATAAAATAAGTTTTTTTGTTGAAATTTCTCATTAATAATTATGCTGTAAGTTGACGTTTCTCATTACTAATTATACTGTAAGTTGACGCGAATTGACGTGTACTGACGCAATCCGACATTACTTGACACGATTTGACCTAAAATGACGCGATTTCATGCGAGTTGACGCAAGTGGACAGCTCATGGTATGATCGCGACGTACTTCTACACCGCTGTATCGCGGTGTGTTTTCCGACGACCAGCAGCCTAGGAACATAATAAAACGGTAATTTTCTTAAAATTGCAGAATATATTTTGGTCGAACTTTCTATATTTGGTTCAAGACATATTACTTAACTATTGTAGGCCTAAATTTTTTATAATGAAAAAATCGGAACGGAATTCGTTTTCTAGAGGTCTTTTGAGCTTCACCTTATGGCCTATATATCCTTTTTTGGTAATTTTGACTATAGAATCAATTACAGATTGTACTCTATAGGCAAGCACATAGGCTGCAATCTTGTAGTCAACGTTTAGAAGAGTTATGGGCCTCCAGTGTTCAAGGTTTTCACGCTCACCTTTTTTGTACAATAGTGAAATTATACCTCTACGTTGCGAAGTGCTTAGTTTATTATTATGAACATTGCTAAAATTGATTGCATCGCATACCATGTTACCAATATTAGGCCAGAAGGTGCGGTAAAATTCTAGAGTAAGACCATCTAAAGCCGGACTTTTGTTAAGCCTCATTTGGAAAATGGCATCTTTACATTCGTCATATATTAGCAGGCCTTTAAACTTATCTTTACTTTCATTAGAAAATGTTGGTATGTCTGATTTTTTAACGTATTCATTGATGCATTCCCATGAAATATTTTTATTTATATATAATAATAATAATAATAATAATAATAATAATAATAATAATAATAATAATAATAATAATATTTATTCGGCAGAGTAAAAAGTATACATACAATATTCTTGCCAGGAGTAATAGGCATAAGCCCAAACAGTAAACTGCTCTTACTCCATCATCAAAAACAAATACAATGACAATACAATATAAATATATACAAAAAAGTAAATTCAAAATAAATTCATTTAACTAAAACAAAATGATAAACAGAGATAATTAATAGTTATTATTAGTATTAATATTTTGAGATCAAGTGTTTTGTGAGCTGGGCTTTAAAGTCCGAAATGGGTGTGCATTGTTTAATTTCATTAGGAAGTTGTTCCCATAATCTAGGAAAAATAACAAAAGATGAATTTAAAAATGTATTAGTCTTGGCTTTCCAATGTATTAATCGCCCTTCACACCTTTCACTTGATCTCACAAGATTATTAAACGACAATGGACATTGTCCATGCATTATTTTAAAACCTAACGTTAGTCGATATACTTTAAAAAATATCCTCCATGCTTAAAATATTCAAAATCTTTAATCTATATGACGTGTCCCAATTTCCTTCCTTTCTGTACATAATTATTCTAGTTGCCTTTTTTTGTACCCTTTCTAGTCTATAAATATTTGAAATTTCAGTAGGTGCCCACATGCAGCAACAGTACGTCATAACCGGTAATATTAAACTTTTATAAAGATTGAGCATAGCCATCCAAGACATTGCCTTACTACATCTTGAAACAAAACCAAGAAGTCTGCTTACCTTATTACTAACATAATTCAAATGAGAATGACATGATAACTTATTGTTAATATAAACACCAAGTAGTTTAAATTTATGGACTCTTTCAGTTGTTTCAAAATTTATACTATAGTCCCATATAAGAGGCTCTTTACACCTAGATAAACTCATAGTTGCACATTTAGATGCATTTAGCGGCAGTTTGTTAACAAAAGACCATTCAACAATCCTATTTAAATCACCCTGAAGCCTAATACAGTCGTCTATTCCATAAATAGGTCTTGAAATCGTATTGTCATCAGCGAATTGAAAAATTGAAGATGTTATACCATATTCAAGGTCACTTACATACATTAAAAATAACAAAGGGCCAAGGACTGACCCTTGAGGAACTCCTGATATTACACTCTTCCATTTAGAAGTTTCACCTCTATAGATGACTCTTTGTTTTCTATCTGAAAGAAAGTCCTGAATCCATTTATTTACAGTTTTGTTTATACCAATATTATTAAGCTTTTTAAGTAAACGCTTATGTAGGACCTTATCAAAAGCAGATGAAAAATCTAAGAAAATTACATCTACTTGTCTACAATCTTTAGATTCTAAACTTTGAGCCCATGAATGAAATGCCTTTGTGAGTAACAATTCAGTACTATATGCATGTCTAAAACAAAACTGATTATCTGATAATAAATTATTGAACTCTAAGAAATTACTTATTCGTTTACATAAAAGTTTTTCCATAATCTTATATAATTTATTTGTAAAAATAGCATTTGCTCATTGAGAATTTCATCCTCATCTGAATATATATTTCACATTATCTTTAAGTTTGCTTTCAATTATTTTTACAATTTTTTTGACAAACACTTCATCATGTAAAACCCTATTATTTAATTTCCATATTCCAGGTCCTCTTTTCATCTCGGTATTACAGAGTTTACGCGAAATTGCTTGGTGGTCTGAAAATATACATGGTCTAATGTCAGTTTGTACAATTTTTGCATTCTTGTGTAGAGCATTTGAAACGCACCAAAACGTATTTCTTTAAACTTTTTATGACTTCTTGCAAATTGACATCTTATTGAACATTTCAAACATTTTTTGCCTGCAGTCTGGGTGTTTAATTTTGTGAATAAATTGTTCCCAAATAGTTTTCTGTACTGAACACGACTATCAATCAGCATACATTGCAATATTTTAGCCAATTTCTTGTGTTGAACTTTTTGGTTCCTCAAAGCTGTATAACACTAGCTTTTAAAGTCAGGTTCCGGAGTAAAAAAAATTGTTTGATATGTTGTAGCACTGATTTTTCTAAGACAGAAAAAAGTTGTCTGACGAAAAACTGGGGAACGGTGAATAAGATACATCATATCAATTTTTTTTCCCTCCGGAGTCTGACTTTAAGGTTACGAGTAGAGTGTTGCTTACACTTGAAAGCAGAGAAATGTTTTGGGTTTATAAATTCCTAAATTTTGAATGGTATCTCTTCCAACTGCTTTATTTTAACTTTCAAGTTTAAAAGAATATTGGTACCGAAATCGCTCAGATTCACAGGACTTGGTTTACAATAGTTTGATTTGAAGCAAAAAAAAAGTTTCTTGAAAATTGTTTGCAGTGGTTTGTAAATGAATTTTGACGTACTGATTTGTGTTTGTTTTTTTAACTGGAGATGCATTATGGATGTAGGCTTCCCATGCCTTGTTTTTTGTTTTGGTTTTGGTTTTTTTTTTTCTTTTTTTTTTTTTTGCCATATTTTTCAATTCATTAACATATGATAATGTATAAATTGCAAAATTAATTAATCATGGTGAAAAATTAGTGAAATATGAAGATGACTATAGATTTTTTTAATGAAGATTTACATACCCTAAGGGCACTATATATATA
>NW_022743765.1:320141-322331 GCF_011630105.1 Anneissia japonica | reverse complement strand
TATATATATATTGTTGTTATATATTATTGTGGCCATATTATATTTATTATATATTTATATTTATTATTACCAGTATTAACAATAATTTTTAACATGTATAACGACTCATAAAAAATGTATATTTATAACTTTAGACCTCATCATAGGTAACTATCGCAAGTCCAGCTGCAGGCCGATTCAAGAGTCCCCACTTGCTAGACATTTTATTAACTGAACTGTAAAATGTAGTAGTAGTTGTAGGGCATAGGCATAAGCCCTAACTATGCCTAGATATACTAGATAGGTCGCTTAGCCAGATAGTTTTATCTACCTAGCTAGGGGGTCCTATAGTTTTATAAGCTATAGCCTTACCTACTAGGGCCTACCTACCTAGCTACAACATGTTTTTTAACGTTTATGTATAAATATGGCAGCTGAAATTACCGTATTAGAACAAATAACTCCCTCGTATAAACTAGCACTAGCCTTATAATATTACACATTTGTACTATATTGGTACCTAGCTAGGCTAAACCCTGCCCATACAAAAAAGTTCTATAGAGCTCTATAGAATTCTATATAGAACTTTATATAGAGTTCTATGTAACTCTATAGAGGCAAAAAAAATTCTATAGAAATGTTTTATAGAGTTTACGCATTCTATAGAATTGTAATATTTTCTATAGAATGTTGTATTCCACTCTATAGAAAATTAGTTTGTTCAAGGCAATTCATCAGAAGGACGCACATCTCGGGATATCAAAGGCTACGTTCAGACCTGTGAGATACGCCAGGCGTATCTAACACCGGGCGTACGTTAATCCATGGCGTAACTAGCGAGATGTCCAGACTGGGAGATTAATGAACGCTAGCGTAAGTATTCGCGCGGAAAATATTCGTATTCGTAATTCACGCATTTTATTTTCTGTTTACATCTAGGTTTATTTTGATTGGTCAAATCTTGGCTGAGTTCAGAATCACCACTGCGTGACTGTCGTAAATCAGTGGCGTACGCTAATCTGGGGTCTGTTGCTGGATTACCGTACGCCAGTGATTGCGCAATAATACTGGCGTTCGCTACACCACGCACAAGTTCACACCACTCGATTAACGTTACGCTAGCGTAAGTCGTTGTGTCTGAACATAGCCAAAGGTTATAACTTTGGCATCAACATTCTAGGCGCACGTGCGTCCCTACACGCTGAACGTCACAAAAACCAAAGCAACCAGACCATAAACCGTCACCGTAAGTGACGATTTACCCACGCGCGTGTTAGTTGCCATGATAATCGCGCGTCGTGCGGTGATTACAAAGGACTAATGATATTTTGCACTAACATTAGACTGAAATATATTCTTCGTTTAAACATTAATTTTACCAAAATTGTGGTGAATCGTCGTTCATGAGACTCACTTCGCAGTAAAAATTAATAAATGTCCTGTATATACTCAAATGTTTGTTTTCCGCACCTTATGCCAACATTGTCAAATTGACAGAATAATATTACATAAGAACACGAAATTTTATAAAATTCGTAAAATTTAAATTGCTATAACTTTTCATTTTCTTGGTCAATTTTCACAAATCAAATTGCAGTTTATAGAAGCATTTAACAAGCTCGCGGTAAAAAAAAAATCAGATGTAACAGACATTACGAAGTACCCAAAATTAATAAAATAAAAACTAACACCATAAAACGAATGGCACGCATAGACTAATAATTGACGGCTGTACTCGCAACTAGTACCGGATTGTCGATGCCACAGTAAAGATCAAAGGACTGTACGCACGCGCTATGTTCGAGAGCGGAGATGTGAGTCCTTCTGTTGAATTACCTTGGTTTGTTCCACAATTTATGTATTAGTGACCTACACTGGATTTTCAATAAATTTGTTATTGCAGAAGCTTGGTTTTGAACATGAAACATTATCAAATAATAATAATAAAAAAAATAATAAATAAAACTATTGTATTTGGCTCATGGTCTGATGTTGAGTAACTAAATAATGCATAGAGTTTAATATGTGTATCATTTTGTCGCAAATAATTATGCTTCATATTTCTGGAGAAATTTTATAGAAATCTATAAAATTCTCTTTAGAAGCTGTATAGAAATTCTATAGAAAATTCTATAGACATCCATGACATTTGCTTTAGAAGTTGTCTAGGAATTCTATAGAATATCTGTTTGGAAATGTATAACAGATGCA
>NW_022743765.1:313622-320017 GCF_011630105.1 Anneissia japonica | reverse complement strand
AACCACCATTGAAAGTTACTGTTGTGTAACTTAAAACCTACTTTAATCATTCCAGATGGGAGAGATGGACATAATTTTTTCATTCCTGATGATGACATAATTAATGTCGAAATATTGAATCCCAACACGATGGCGTGTATTTCAATACTTTGAGTATGTATTATACTTTCTTATCAGAGATGGACATCGTTTTCAATAACCATACAATGGATCAGGCCGTGATAGGGGTCCAATTTATGAGTTGTGTTGTACGATTTAGTAAATTATTTAGTGTATGAAATGAAATGCTATAAAATTTATACTGTCGTACACAAAACAAATGATTAATTACAGAAGGTTTCATACAAATACATTTAATAAGAATTATAACTGGTCTTAAATTGTTTCACCTCCCCTCTATTAAACATGGTACATTCCACAACTGGGTGGTAACATTTGAAAGCTAACGGAACGGTCTTCATCGACATCCCTCTCGCTCGCTGCTCCCTTTGTTGTTGTGGTGTCCTCCTTTTGTTCAGTAATAATTGGAGTAATAATCGCAAACTGATATTTTATTGAAATGGTTAATACCTGTAGCAATGTCTATATACTAGTTAAGTGGATTGAATAAGGATTTTGGACATTCTTCTGCTAAAACTCAGCCTAGCCTAGGATAGCCGCCAGGCCTATTATATTGCAATTGGAAAAAAAGAAGAGTCCACCATGCCAAGATCTATGCACAGTCAGTATTGTGGTTAGTATAAGAAAAAACAATCTCCTTCCACATATATACGCCTAGTTACTTATTCTAGCCTAGGTATAATTTTGTAGCTAAGTATCAAGTTTAGTTCAGTCAGTTCGTCAGTCAGTGCAGTGGCAGTGTTTCTCTTCGTATACTGTACTGCTTAGGCCATGCCCTAGGCAAAACCTAAGAATTGAGTAAAAAAAAGTGCAACAGGTCAGATACGGGCGTTGGGACAAATGAAAAATCGTTGGTTTGTTTGCCTACTTAGGCCTAGCCTATGCTTAGGCCTCTTCCTTAACCTAGGGCCTACAGTACACAGTACCTAGCCTAGCTAAGCCCTAGGCTAGGCCTAAGAAGTCCTGCCCAAGGCAGGAAATTAAAAAAAATAATGCATTTTTTCTTTAAATAAATAAATGATATTTAAAGAAAAAATGCATTAAATATGAAATAATACTTTTATTGGACCACTACTTTTAAAGGTATCTGCATTTTATTCTTTAGAGATTACCATAACTAATTTTAGACATTGCACCGAAATTATTAAAATTCATCCTGCTCTTGGTGGTTGCCCGTTTATGAGTTTTCGATTTAGAAGCCTATAAGAGTATTCAATTTTTTTGCATTTTTTTACCCCCAGATTTCACTGATAAGAAGTATCCTGAGGCATCAACCACTCTTTTGAGGCAGTATCTGTATACAAAAAATTTAGAAAATGAACAAGCCTAAAAATTGGGAATACCATGTATGCATTATTGTTTTAAAATTTTGTTATTTAACTTTAATTCCAAACTTCGTTCTAGTGATATTAGATTTGTGGTAGTATTTTATTATATTTGATGTTTCAGTGTGTAGGCCGTCTTAAAGTTAGGCTCAGAAAAGTTGTTGGTTTTTTTTGTTTTTTTTATGTTGTAGAACTGATTTTTTTGAAACCCAAAAAGAATATTTGATGAAAAACTTTGAAGCGATTAATAAGATTCAGATTTTTTAATATTTAAAAACTGGGGAAAAAGAGACATAACCACTCTTTTTCCCTCCTTACTTTTCCCCAGTTTTTAAATATTCAAAAATCTGTATCTCTCTTATTAACTGCTTCCAAGTTTTTTGTCAAATATACTTTGAGGCTTAGAAAGATTAGTTCTACAACATATCAACAAATTTATGTCCTCTAGAGCTTGGCTTTATTAAATAGAAATGCTACTTCCACATCAATAATTATATCTACCCTTGTCATATTTTCTTAAAACATAACATTCGTTTTAATAATTTTATCTTGCCATATTATTGTATATACATAAAATCAATATTTTCTTATTTATGTGAGTAGCAATTATTTCAGTACTGTATTTTATTTTGTAGATCTCTGTTTAGTACCTGAGTATATTTTTTTCTTTAAAGTTTAAACTTAGGGGCCAATCACAATTGTAAACATAGTGTATTAAAAGTGTACTATTTTTTGCCACCTCAACCCCTTTAAAAAGTGTACATTCATGGAAAATGTTGATTTTGTAATACTGTTCTCTATGGCCTTTTTTTCAATGGGTACATAGATACATAATTAGGTTTAAATATATCCATATTGGCATGTTATTAAATTTAGAAAACCGATTTCAATCAATATTTTAAGCTTTTGTAAATTCCTTTCATTTAATTTTGTATTTAGTACCAGACCCTTTCCCTCTTAGCATACTGTTTATACATTTGTTGATAATTATGAACGGTCCATACAGTGCAGGGTTATCCACCTTATGTTTTGGAATTTCTTTTTTGAGTCTTTCACATCTATTAAATTCGTGTAAAGTTAAATCTAATACTGTACTGTAATAGTATATAAAAATATATAACACTTTTTCTTTCATCTACCCTTATCAATATCACTTTAATATATTTATAATACTTCATATAGGCCTACAATTTACTGTAAATACAGCTATTATACAAGTATACTGTAAAATTATTTTTATAAATCTTTATATGTTTGCACAATACCACTAGTGCTTACATCGTGTGACTTCATAATGCTAGTAAAATTCAATGCAGTTTATTCTTTTAGGATATTGAATCCAGTTTTTTTTTTCTACTTTTAGATGATGTAATGCAAACATTATTTTAGTTTGGTTGTTTGACCTGTTATATATATGTTTAATATGCCACTAAATAAAGATCTTGAGAATGAATATATTTTGTTGAGATTTCTGTACAGTGGGTTCAAACATTTCCTGCCATGAACTACCAAAACACATTTGTACATTACAATCATCTTGTAGGCCTATGATTTTTTATTTTTACATTTTATGTGATATAAAAAAAAAATTATATCAGCATTATTTTCTAGAGAAGTGCAAAAAAAATAAAAATCTAGCAAATTACAGTTTTCTATATTTATTAAATTTTTAAAATCATTTGGGGAAATCATCGCACCAACCACAATTAGCCGAGTTGCACAGAGCTGAGGGTTATTTGATAGGAAATCTGAATACTATGTCAATTCAACTTAAACAGTACAGTTACATCATACTATGTGTCGATTAAAGGGGGTCGGCCCGGTCGCGCCCCTATCGCTTTCACTCCCCCTCTTTTGGAAAGCAAAAAGAAAAGAAATAAGGAAAAATAATTATTGATTGCACAGAAATGCCTAGGTTTCTTTTGGGGTGTCTGAAAACAAACATTTGATAAAAAAATAATGATAAACAATAGGGAGAAAGAGGGCGCTGTGATCTGAACACTACGGTAACAGTGCAGCTATACCCGGAGTAAAGATCTCATTTTAGGACGTAATATACGGAGAAAAATTAAAGTCGAGTAAGTAATATTGCTTCATTAAGTGCCAAAGAACAAAAAGAGAGCACCAGAATTATTTTTAGTGATCACTGTTTTGCCTAAGCTAATCGGCAAAATCCACTGTCGGTATGTCAATCTACTATCCTGAAACTCCCGCCGTTTCGGTACCTGTTGCCACGGGTAACCAAACAAACAAAGAAACTAATCAAGTAGAAAATGTAAATAAAACAAACACTGTAGTAAAGCCGGTATTTATGAAAGCCGATCAAATCCCAATGGAAAATAATAAATCGTATCTGAAAAACGAAGATCTTTGCATCGCCTTAACGGAAATTATCCCTGCGGATAGTATTATTGGAGTACAAAAAATACGCAATCTGTGGAGAATCTATGTAAATAACCGAAGTGACAGAGTACGAATAATCACAAAAGGAGTAAACATAAGAAACACTAATGTATCAGTATATGACAAAAACCCATATATTGCGCACAATTCCGCTGAAACTACAAGAATTCTAATTAAAGATATCCCGTTATCGGTGGCGGATTCTGAAATCATAAATCACCTAAAAGCACTGGGATGTAAGCCAGTGGGTAAAATCATGAAAAAATGAGAGTAAAAGGACAATTAACTAGTTGGCTAAATGGAGATAGATCAGTTTTTGTGGAAAAAATAGCTACATCTATACCGAGACAAATTAAAATTAATGGATTCAGAGCTCGTGTGTTTCATGAAGGGCAAGAAATTAAATGTAGCAAGTGCCTTGAATTGGGACATCTTTCTTACAACTGTAGGTCAGAAATGGTCTGTTTCAAATGTAACCAAAAGGGACATACGAAAAATCAATGTAAAACAGATACACAACAAATCTCATCTCAGTCAAGTTCTGCTGGTTCATATATAAACCGGATGTGGGAATCATTTGTAAATACACCGACCACAAACAAACCATCAAACTGCAAAGACCCCTATAAAGAGGTAGTAGTACAGAATACAAAACTATCTGACGCAGAAAATGAAGATGACAACGATGTTTTCTCCGACACTACTAACACAAATGATAGCGTTGATCAGGAATCAGATGTTGAAGAGGTACGCGTACAAAATGCCAATACTGATAACCAAGAAACAGTTTGCGTTGATCGCAATAAAACAAAAGAACAACACAAGTACGAAGCGACTGATGATCGCGAACAGAAAAAAGTTACCGATTTTTTTGGAGCCTCCATGCCTAAATTTAAAGAGGGAAAAAAGACGCAAGATGAAACCAAGACACCTTCGACGCCTAAAGAAACGAGTGAGGGTAAGACGGAAAATAACCAAGGACAAAATCAATCAAAGGGTCAACAAACCACTCAGAAAAGCAACAAAAAAAGATCACTAAGAAAGAGGAAAAAAACGAAATAAAACTAAATTACCAAGAAAGGTATAATATAATCATTGTTTTATTGTAAACCCCCTCAATTGTATTACTGTTAGTAGTACTATTGTTAGGGCTGCTGCTATTATTTCTATGCTTATTATTATTATTATATATAAGGACAGTTATTTGGTACATGCTTTTATTATCATTAATATTTGTATTAATGGTATTGCTGGTAATATAGGCCTACCGATGAATATTAATTTTGTGATTTTTTATTACCGTATCATTATGTTAAAGGCTTCCCTTAAACGTCTTAAAAAACATAATCAAACATGAATTTGCATTGTATTACTTTAAATATTAGGGGCATTAGAACCCAAAATAAGCAAACTAAGGTTTTTCAATGGTTTAAAGATCAAAAAACATATATTGCTACTACAAGAAACTCACCTAACAAATGACATACTTGATAAGTCTAAGTTCACTTGGAAGGGCGAAGCAATACATAGTATAGGCAGCTCACATAGCAGAGGTGTTTCTGTACTCATCAGAAACGGACTTGAGTGTGAAATTGTCAAAAAGTTAACTGACCCAAATGGGAGATTTATTTTTTTTAAATTAGTAATTAGTGGAAAACCTTTTTTAATTATAAATATTTATGCACCAAATAACAGTAAAGATAGAAGCATGTTTTTTAGAAATACTCACAAAAGATTTAATGAATTTGCTGATGAAAATTGCAAAAAAATCATTATGGATGGAGATTTCAATTGCATTATGAATTGGGATCTCGATCAGAAAGGGAGTATAAAAAGTCCCGGCAATTGCATTCTTACAGCTAAAAACTTGATGAAAAATTTAAATTTAGTTGATGGATGGAGAACAAAACATTTAAACAAAATACAATTTACATGGCGTCAAAAGTTGAATAATATCTACCGTAGACTAGATTATTTGTTAATATCTAAGGATATTTTAAATAGCGGAGATATTGTGTCCTGTAATATTCGCCCGGCAATCCTAACAGATCACCAGGCAGTATCAATCAAAATAGATTTAAATGAACCAAAACGTGGCCCTGGTCTCTGGAAACTCAATAATAGTTTCTTGAAAGATGAGGCTTATACAAGCTCAATTAAAAGCTTAATTGAAAATGAATTACTAAATAACAGAGAACAAATTAGCTCAGTTTTACAATGGGAAATTATAAAATCCAAAATAAAGGAATTTTTAGTTTTATACGGTAAAACAAAAAACAAAAAATATAACATAAAAAAAGAAAAATTACAAAATGAAATAAATATATTAAATCAAAACAGTATTAACGGTAATACCGATGACGATACAGAAACCAATATTCAGAACAAAAAAAATGAACTTGAAGCTCTATACGATATAGAGGCAAAAGGTGCACAGATTAGATCAAGAGCTAAATGGATCGAAGACGGAGAACGCAACACAAAATTTTTTCTCGGTCTAGAAAAAAATAATAGTAAAAAGAAACAAATAAAA
This sequence comes from Anneissia japonica, assembly GCF_011630105.1. NCBI lineage: Eukaryota > Metazoa > Echinodermata > Crinoidea > Comatulida > Comatulidae > Anneissia > Anneissia japonica. The sequence continues at coordinate 313,636 of NW_022743765.1, read as the reverse complement.
AGCTTGCTTTCCAC
>NW_022743765.1:303636-312357 GCF_011630105.1 Anneissia japonica | reverse complement strand
GACTAATAGGAACCCTAGGAATAACATGGGATGTGTGCCAAAATCTCTATCCGGGACGAACAGCCCGAAAATGGCAACACCCTTTATTAAATGACCACGCCCCTTTTTATAGGGTAGGGGGTATTTTGAATTAAGCTAGACGGTATAAGAAAAGAGCAAATGAAGGGGTTTTTGTTCTAAATGAGCACACATGACAAGGGGTTTAAATTCCTAAAATTACGTTTTAGTCTCATTTTCCGTTCATATGGAAATTATGAGTGAAAAAAGGGTTCCCATGTGCTGAGAACTGCTGGTCGTAGCGAGTTGCTTTCTTTTTAAAATTGTTCGGACCATGCATACTTCTATTTGTTCTAATGTACGATTTGCTTAAAAAATGACCGGAAATGCCATATTTGACCTTTGACCCTATTTACAAGTTTTTTCCCCTTTTCCTATGTCTACCGACTGTAAACACTTGGTTTCGGTCTCAAATTAATCAAACTGTATATAATTAGTTTTTCTCACTTTTGGTTCAAATTTTTTACCTTTGACCTGGCAGGTCACTTTAGTTGTGTGAGATGTGTATAAGAGACAGATATATATATTCTAATGTTAAAATATGTTATGTTACTGTAATATATATTTAGTTTGTATATTTATATTGTTGTAATACATTTCTTATTTCTTTATATGTTTGTATATAAATATTTACAATTGTCTATATTTTATTTATATCATTTATTAATTTTAATTTTTATAGAATGCATTAATATTTTTTAATATACTTAATGGCATAAATATTACATATACAAAAATTTAATAATTTACTCATATATATATATATATATAATATATATATATATATATGTATATATATTGTTGTTATATATTTATATTGTGGCCATATTATATTTATTATATATTTATATTTATTATTACCAGTATTAACAATAATTTTTAACATGTATAACGACTCATAAAAAATGTATATTTATAACTTTAGACCAGTTTCAGGCCGATTCAAGAGTCCCCACTAGACATTTATTAACTGAACTGTAAAATGTAGTAGTAGTTGTAGGGAATAGGCCTAAGCCCTAACTATGCCTAAATATACTAGATAGGTCGCTTATAATAACCAGATATTTTTATCTACCTAGCCTAGGGGGCCCTATAGTTTTATTAGCTATAGCCTTACCTACTACCTACCTAGCTACAACATGTTTTTTAACGTTTATGTATAAATATGGCAGCTGAAATTACCGTATTAGAACAAATAACTCCCTCGTATAAACTAGCACTAGCCTTATAATATTACACATTTGTACTATTTTACCTAGCCTAGCTAGGCTAAACCCTAGGCCTAGGCCTAGTCATCTCATGAATAGGCTCCCTTCTCATTGGAATGCCATCCTTGAAGTGCTGAATATTCCGAGATTTGTATCACATCCTGGTCTAAACTGAAGACCCCTTGCAATGTTTACATTGGCCTTTTCTGAAACGTTGGCGGCGCTGTCAACTGGAGGCAAAAGACTTCGCGGTATATGAGAAATGCGTGTAAAACAGAGAAAGTGGCTACTTTTTTGTGTGTCAAAAATACAAAATCTACATGAATAAAATCCACATATGTCATAGTTATATATATTAGTAATCGACAAAAAATTAAAATCTAGCAAATTACAGTTTTCTATATTTATTAAATTTTTAAAATCATTTGGGGAAATCATCGCACCAACCACAATAGCTGAGTTGCACAAAGCTGATGGTTATTTGATAGGAAATCTGAATAATATGTCAATTCAACTTAAACAGTACAGTTACATCATACAAGTGTCGATTAAAGGGGTCGGCCCGGTCGCGCCCCTATCGCTCTCACTCCCCCTCTTTTGGAAAGCAAAAAGAAAAGAAATAAGGAAAAATGAATTATTGATCGCACGGAAATGCCTCGGTTGTTTTGGGGAGTCTGAAAACAAACATTTGATAAAAAAAATAATGATAAACAATAGGAATAAATATATAAATTACAGACAACGCAAACTATTTTTCCAATTCGCGACTCAGTTTGCTTTTTGTTTATAGGCCTATAACAGTTTTAAATGTCATAACCTCCACTAGTCTAAGTTAAACTATGTGTGTGTATGATGTTGTAACAGCACAGTGCCAAACATTTAATTATATGAAATACAACACTGTGAAATTGAATGAAGCTTTTGACTGAGTTTTAACTTAAATCACTCGAAAACAAATTCAGAGGCTGCTTGTGTGCTTAATAGGTAAAATGGAAACATACCAAACTGACTGGAAAGTTTCGGCTTATTTCGAATCACTTTGTATATCAGATAAAACCTACTATAGACAAATTGACACTGAAGACTGGAGAACGTTTAGAAGGGTGCAGGTCAACTCGGCCACAAGTCAACTCGGCCACAGTCAACTCGGCCACAAGTCAACTCGGCCACAAGTCAACTCGGCCACAAATCAACTCGGCCTCAAGTCAACTCGGCCACAAGTTCTTTAATGTAAATCTCAGTTTTTGCATCCTTTTTCTTCAATTACCGTATGATTGAAATAAAGTACGAGTATATTTTAGTAAAACAGGACCACCACACTACCAAAAGAGATTTGAATGCTATTGCCTAAGAATTAAAAAGAGTTATTTATTAATGTGTTCGTCTTCTGTTTACTCACAACATTCTAATTCAACAATAATATTAAACAACAATAACGACAATAAATTAGTAATATTTACTTTAATAATACTAATTAGTCATTATGACGATAATAAAGTGATAACAACAACAACACAACAACACAACAACATTAATAGTAATATTTATTTTAACAATACTAATAATAGTATGGTAATAATAAAGATATTTAAATATCAATTTTAATAACTAATTAGTGATAATAATGATATTGAAGGTGATAATAGCAATAATACAACAATAATAAATTAAAGATAATGTTTATTTTTATAATAATAGTAATACTAATTAGTAATAATAATAATAATGATACTTATAATAGGCCTGGTAATAATAGGGTAATAATATCGATAATAGAGGTGACAACAACAACCACAATAATATTATTAATAATAATATGAGAAAAATACCAATAAAACACCAATAACAATAACTTTTTAAATTACTATTATTAAAATAATAATACTAAGACTAATGAATAATAATAATAATAAGAATAATAAGAATAATAATAATAATAAATCGAAATGTTATTTATATGGTACTGTAATAATAATAATAATATCAGCAAAAAAATTTGAACAATATATAATGTTAATGCCAAGACTAATAATTAATATTAACGGTAATAAAAACAACAATAATAATAACAACAATGACAACAATAATAACAGCAATAATAATAACAATAAGTATAGTAATACTTAAAGAATTAGTATTTTATACTTGATGAATTACTCCTTCAAAGTGTAGTACCATTAAATGACTTATGGCCGAGTTGACTTGTGGCCGAGTTGACCATAGCCAAATTTTTATTTATGGCCGAGTTGACTTGTGGCCGAGTTGACTTGTGGCCGAGTTGACTTGTGGCCGAGTTGACTGTGGCCGAGTTGACTTGTGGCCGAATTGGAACTATGGCATATGTGGATTTTATTTATGAAGCTATCGTATTTTTGACAACAGAAAAAAATGTAACCAGTGACTCTGTTTTACATGTATTTATTTTCTCCTATACCGCGAAGTCTTTTGCCTCCAGTTGACAGCGCCACAAACGTTTCAGAAAGGCCAATGTAAACATTGTAAGGGGTCTAGTAGTTTATAATTAAGCCTAGTCTGCTACTAGTCCGTTATGTATGGTAAACTACGCCTAGGCCTAGTCCTAGCAAGAGCCTGAGTCGACGACATACCAGTAAAATTGTCGCTCCAATGATAAATAAAGCATACTAGGCCCAGCTATAAAACGGAAACTCACCAGAAAGGACGCCAAATAAAACGTCAAAACAAATTTTCATTAGCATAACAATAATTAATAATACTATCTAATAGTAACACATGGAAATCAGTAGCTCACCTAAGCCAAAAAATTGTCAAATTTAGTGAAATCAAACATGGTCTACCTACACAAAACTTACTTTTGTTTGCCATCGCACATTAAAAAAAAAACGTGGAGGCAGGGGGTCAAGCTCGCTCTTCAGAAGGTTCGCTATTCATAAGGTTCGTTATTCATAACAGTAGCTTACCCTATACCAGAGGGTCGTTATGAAGAAAAGGGTTCTCTATTCATAAAAAATAACGACCGCCCTTCATAATGTTTGCTGGTCATAATCAAGAAAAAGGGTCATTATTCATAATTTATTACAAAGGACCACAAGGCATAAGGTTCGCTAATCATAATCAAGAAAAGGTGTTCGCTACTCATAAATTAAATAAAGGACCGATATTCATAAGGTTAGCTATTCATAATTTAAAAAATGAGGTTCGCTATTCATAATAAAAAAAGAGGTCACTATTCATAATAAAAATAGAAGTTCGCTATTCATAATAAAGAAAGAGATTCTCAATTCATAATTTAAAAAAAAGAGGTTTGCTATTCATAATAAAAAAAAGAGGTTCGCCATTTATAATAAAAAGGGTTTGCAATTCATAAAATAGAAAAGGATTCACTAGTTAATATATTAATAACTATGCTACATGATGTATTATTATGTCCTTTATATTAAATGTAAATTGGCTATTATAAAAATCATGATAAAATATAAAGTATAATATGATTTGTCGACATATATATATATATATATATATATATATATATATATATATTATATAAATTGTGAAACAGTGCTCAATCCCACTGAAAAATCTATCTCTTATACACATCTAGATGTGTATAAGAGACAGATTATGCACTTGTCAATTGTAGTCCAAACTTCCATGGAAACTGCTAAGTGATACGCACGCGTAGTGCTTCCATCAAGGAACCTCATCTCCTTGGCCTAGCTCTCACGTTGCTTCTCCGATTCAGACCTACTGTAGGCTAAACCTTCAAGTAGGTTTTATCCTCCAATCATTTATTAGCGAGGCATTTTCCCAGGACTACGGCGGTGTGGCGGGGACTTAGCCGGGGATGTACATTAAAACGATGCTCCGCATTGCTAGGAGGTGGCCGGGACTCTCACATGCATGTAACCATTTTGGAAATTACATCCCCTGCTAAGTCCCCGCAAGGCCCAAAATGAGGATAAAAATAGGCCAGCAAAAACTTGCCAACTTTCAATCCTCCGTGTTTTTACAAATACTCAAGTTTATGAAGTCATTAACACATTGTACCCTTACAAATCTACAACAACTTTGCTACTATTAGATAGTAAAGAGGCCCACATTTGGCAAAGAGTAGAAAGAGGAGTCGCAGCTTTAACAGGATACTTCGTAACGCATTATTCAGGAAACAAACGAAGCAAAGGGGAGAGGGGTAGTGAGCATTGATATGTATAGTACTTCACATGACTCTCAAGATAGACCTTGTAAGGAACTGCTTCAAGTTTAGTTTTAAATTTTATTTAACAGTTATTAATAGTTATTAATTCAAATATTTTACGTGTTTTTTTTTTTTATTAAGAACAGTGAACCTTTTTTTTTTTTGATCATGAATAGCGAATCTCTTTTTAAATTAGGAATAACGTACCTCTTTTTTAATTATGAATACAGAACCTATTTTTTATTATGAATAGCGAACCTTATGACTAACGGTTCATTTTTTCTATTATAAATAACGAACTCTTTTCTTGAATATGAGTAATGAACCCTCTATTATGACTACCGAACCTGTTATTCTATTATAATTAGCGAACCTTATAAAAAAATGAGATTTATGAATAGTGGACTTTTTAAAAAATTATGAATAGTGAATCTTATAAACAATCGGACCTTATGAACAGTGGACATTATAAATAGCAAACCTTATTACTAGCGAGTGGACCCCGAGGCGGGTACCTAACATAACATAAAACTAAAAGGATCCGCTGAGTGTCGAGTAATTTTCGTAACATTCGTAACCTCTGGCACTCGTAATCTCCCGCATTTTATCGGAAATATTCGCCAGATTAATTATGAACATTGATTGGTAGTCGGCTCGTGATCAAAGGTGTCGACTGGTACCGAGATTCACAGTCACTTAGCTCGGTAAACCACTCGATGACCTATAGCTACTTTCAGTAGCTACAAAAACTCGACGTGGTCATATTCTCCATGTGGCTTAATAATCCTCTCTAGCTACTGGCAAAATTGACAAACTGAATCATGAATATTATTAAGTTTTCTCGAAAATTACCAATCCCCTGAAAAAGTGGCTGATGGGTATATGAAGGTAGAGTGTGAGAATAGATAATGAAGTGAAGGGTCAGAAAATAATGTTTAGTTGAGGTAACAAAAAAAAAAAAAAAAAAAAAACAAGAACAAAAAACAAATTGTTAAACCAACCCTCGGTTTGGTCACGCTTGAGCAACACAAAATTGTAATTCTTTCTAACCCTAAACAAACAGGAATGTTATTGTTAAATAAAAGGTATTTTTTGTCTACTTACATCCATAGGTCCATATCATCTCTTCCAGCGTCCCTTTAGACAAAATAACAAAAGTAGTGACATATAACTAACATAAGAACAATTTCATAAAACATATATTAAATAATTAAATGAACAGAAAAAAATATATAAATAAACATAACAATATATAAATAAATAAATTAACATAAAGATATATAAATAAATTAATTAACAGAAAAAAATAAATAAACAAAAAAAGAAAACTTTTTAACAACACAGTCTAATTCCAACAGCACTCTTTATACGTCGCTTTCAGAATGTAGGCGCATTACTGCAAAGACAGAAGTAGGTCAGACGCTAAAATAGACGACTAGCTATTTTTAGGTGAAAACATGTACACTGGCATTTCACATATTTTACGTATGTTTACCTACTTCCTACATGCAACCGATAACTTCAATTGGTGTGATATATGCAGATCATGTCTATAAACTTCACAAATAAATGAAAAAGTTTTAATAAAATTAAAACTAACTGTAGAATTATGTTGAGAAGTTGAAACTGTAACGGAAAGTTAGTTTCCTGGATTACTGATTCCGCTTCACTTTTTTCTAGTTTTTCGTTGTTAAGGAGCGAGTTTGGTGAAGGGAGAGTTAGTGGGGGAGCGACTGTGTAAAGACTGATAGTCAAGCAGCTAGATGTGGTATACGTGTACATACTCTGCGATTTATATAGACCTGTTTTGTCATGCTCCTGATACCTTTGGCCATGTAGCAATCCTGAAATTTGGCCCCCGGGTCCAAAATGGCTGCTTTTATGCAAAAAAATGCAAACCCTCAGTATTTCAGTTACTATTGGTCGTAGAAAGTTCATTTTGGTACTAAAATGTTCTGAAGGACATGTTTCTATTCGATGTAATATTGTTTCAAGTCATCGCTTGTTTCCACTTATTCAAATATGACAGAAGACAGCTAAAGTGACAATAATAGATCACAAAAAATATTTTTAAAACATTCTAATAGTTTGTGCATGAAAAAATAATTGATTTAACTTAAAAAAAAGCCGGTTTTGGTAAAACTTTCACTGTTGAATTTGGTCTCAAATTATTCGGAATACATGCATTTCTATTTGCTTTAATGGAACTTTTTCTTTTAAATTAAATAGGGAAATATTTATTACCAAAAAGTCCTGTTTGTTGGGCAAAAAACATGATTTTAATACTTTTCTCTTTTTTAAGGCCACCGAATGATGGAATTCACTCAATTCTCACAAACAAATATATATATATATATATATATAATTATATATTAATTTTGTTATACTTTATCCATATAAATAAGTTGAGTGCTTATGTATTTGATGGTAAATTGATAAAGTGGTTGAAAAACTACTTATGTGATAGAACACAAACGGTATCTGTTAGAAGTGAGTCATCAACACAAGCAAAAGTCGTTAGTGGAGTTCCCCAGGGGTCTGTTCTGGGACCTACATTATTTATCATGTATGTGGATGAATAAACAGAATATGTGAGGAATAAGCTTTTAATGTTTGCTGATGATACCAAGCTAATTGCTCCCATCAAGTCTAACAATGACAGCCTAACACTGCAATCAGATGTTGACCGATTGTGTGAGTGGCCGGATAACTGGTTACTAAAGTACAATACCGATAAATGCAAAATTATGCATATGGGAAGAAGTAACCATGGGGCAGCTTACATGATGAGAATTATTGCTATTCAATTAACAGATATAGACACTGACTTGGAAGTGACTGTCTCAAACGATGGTAAAACATCATTGCAGTGTACGAAATCAGCACAGAAAACCACAAACAGTATTCGTACCATTAAAAGGTCATTCAAATATGGATATAGAGAGCTTTAAAATATTATATAAATTATAAGTTAGATTCCACCTAGAATATTGTATTCAGGCTTGGAGCCCAGTCTTAAAAAAAGAACATAAGTATACTGGAAAAAGTTCAAAGAAGAGCCACAAAATTACTGCCACCTTTGAAAAATATGAGTTATAGTGATAGATTGTTCAAATTGAACCTGTATACCTTGAAGCATCTGAGAATTAGAAGAGGCCTTATTGAAACTTTTAAAATTGTTAAGTCCTTTGAACACGCAAATTGTGGAACATTTTTTATCTTTGTCGAGGACAGTAGCAGGAGAGGTCATGGATATAAATTATAAAAACCAAAACTTAACAA
>NW_022743765.1:295718-302463 GCF_011630105.1 Anneissia japonica | reverse complement strand
GATCTAAGTCGTCTATTGCATTTGCTTGAACGTAGTTTTATGACGTCAGAAATATAAGGAGGAGTTAACCCATGAAGTGCTTTGTATGTAAAAAATAAGTATTTTGAATTCAATCCTCTGTCATACTACAATACTACTAACATGTATTTACATGATTTATTAATGCTTATTAATAAACTAACATTAATTTTGATGTTAAAATATATACTGGATCTTTAGATAAATCAGAGATATTCCGACACTTCGGAAATTAACTCACCACACACATTAAAAATGTCCTCCGCTGTCTTTACTGCACCTCAGCCGCTTAATAAGTAATCCAGACCCCAAAACCTGCTCTCAAACGATGGTAAAACATCATTGCAGTGTACGAAATCAGCACAGAAAACCACAAACAGTATTCGTACCATTAAAAGGTCATTCAAATATGGATATAGAGAGCTTTAAAATATTATATAAATTATATGTTAGATCCCACCTAGAATGTTGTATTCAGGCTTGGAGCCCAGTCTTAAAAAAAGTATACTGGAAAAAGTTCAAAGAAGAGCCACAAAATTACTGCCACCTTTGAAAAATATGAGTTATAGTGAGAGATTGTTCAAATTGAACCTGTATACCTTGAAGCATCTGAGAATTAGAAGAGGCCTTATTGAAACTTTTAAAATTGTTAAGTCCTTTGAAGACGCAAATTGTGGAACATTTTTTATCTTTGTCGAGGACAGTAGCAGGAGAGGTCATGAATATAAATTATAAAAACCAAAACTTAACAAATTTTTGAAATGCAGAATGGAATTTTTTCATATCGCGTCATAAATATCTGGAACAGCTTACCACAAGAGGTTGTTGTTGCCAAAACTGTAAACACCTTCAAGAACAGATTGGACAGCTGTGGGGTCTTAAAGGTGTTTGCCTAACTTTTCCCACTTATATCAAGTATCAAGTATAAATATATTTAACTTTACTTAAAAAATATCGGTTTTGGTAAACTTTTTGCAAAAATCAGGAAAACTCTAACTCTGTTAGTATTTAATAAGGGAAGTTGAATTTAGTCTCTAGTTACTCAGAATATATGTATTTCTATTTGCTTTAATTGAACATTTTCTGTAAAAATAAGCAGGAAAATATTTATTTCCAAAAAAACCCCGTTTTTAGGGCAAAATTATACTATAATCCGAAACTCTATAATTATTTGTGCAAAAGAGTTGAATTTAGTGTCAAATTGTTTGTGATGCATATATTTATTATGCCTAGCTGTTTTGAATATAGAACATTTTTTCCAAAACTAATTAATTACCAAAATGCACATTTTTACAGCAAGAAAACATGATTTTTTTTATAGTGTTCATATTTTCAAGGCCATCAAATATTTTAAATCATTAATACTACACAATGATAGCTAAATTGACATTAAATAATTACAACTATACTCTATAATAATAATATATACTCTATCCATAAAATTATACTAAAGTTTAATTTGAAAAGTCTGGTTTTGGTAAAATTTGGTACAAATCGGGGCAGGGGGATGTTTTAGTATTTATGCTGAGATAGAATATTTTCTAAAGAAATTATAAGGAAAAACATGTTTATAAGAACCCTGTTTTTAGGTCAAATATGATTTATATGTATATATATTTTTATTTTCTAAGCCATTAAATGTTTTCACATGTATTCAGTAGTGACATATGATAGCTTAAGTTATTATTAAATAATTCACATATATATATATATATATATATATATATATACATTTATTTATTTAATTTAACATAATAACAATAGTATTATTATTATTATTATTATTATTATTATTATTATTATTAGGCCTATTTCTTCGAGGTGCAGTACATGGTGCTGTGGATAGTGTAGTACTAGTTTCTTAATTGAAGCAAAAGAACATTATTAATGTGTTTTGTAAATGAATTCCAAATTAACTATTGCAATTTACAAAATGATATAATTAATAAATTTAAACAATATAATATTTATACAAATGTACTTAATTTAAATTTAAATGGGTTCGTTTTTGTATCTAAAGTAAAAATATATATTTTACAAATCCATTAATAATATAACTTTATATATTAAGTGCCAAAATTAAAAGAATAAAAAACATTTGGCTTGGAAAACAATGAAATTATAAATTACGCATAAAATAAATTTATCCTGAACAATTATTATTGAGACCAAATGCAACTCTTGCACAAATACTAATGTAATGTAATGTAGTGGGCTTTACTATAGCGCATTACACCGAAGTCTCAATGCGCTAATATAAAATAGTTAAAAAAGAAATGAAAATCCAACTAAAGATTCTATGCTAACGAACTAAGGAAAGGAACCAAAATGAAAGGACTATAGCAGAAGAATCGCACATCATCGCACCGTTCTCCCGCAATTTAAGACCATTGTCAAACAACGGTTGGCCGGAACATAATTCACAGGTGCCATAATGATGCACGTTATCTATTCTAACTAATGTTAGTTTTGAATACATCCAAGGATGTCGCATTTTTCACATCTGTAGGGAAACTATTCCAAAGAGTAGGTGCTGCTATTTGAAATGATCTTGCTCCGTTAGTCTTCAAGCGACAAGATGGAATGTGCAGAAGAGTTGAGTCGATTGTAGATCTAAGTCGTCTATTGCATTTGCTTGAACGTAGTTTTATGACGTCAGAAATATAAGGAGGAGTTAACCCATGAAGTGCTTTGTATGTAAAAAATAAGTATTTTGAATTCAATCCTCTGTCATACTACAATACTACTAACATGTATTTACATGATTTATTAATGCTTATTAATAAACTAACATTAATTTTGATGTTAAAATATATACTGGATCTTTAGATAAATCAGAGATATTCCGACACTTCAGAAATTAACTCACCACACACATTAAAAATGTCCTCCGCTGTCTTTACTGCACCTCAGCCGCTTAATAAGTAATCCAGACCCCAAAACCTGCACTGAGACATACCAGGATGGTGTCCATTGGAGGGTTAGTTCTTTACTATAATTACTCAATTTATTGTAACCTGTCTTCCCTTGCAATCCCGGCCCCGAAGTCTTGACTCATAAATACCGGGTCGATGTCTAGTGGGGATCATAGTTTTTACCATATTGTACTTAAGTGATGTTGTAGTTAAGCTCCAACTTGTACGGTAATTCCTGGCCGCAAAGCCTGCACTCTGACTTACTAGGCTGGTGTCCGGCAGGGATAGGTTTTATTAAATCTGTATTGTTTTAGGTAGCCTTCTTAAGGTTTATTGTGTTATAGCAGGAGTATATTATAAGACAACCTTACCATCAAGTCTATCCTGCATGAATGTGTCATAAATGACACTATTTAAATTCATAGTAACACTAATACTAATAATACTAATACTAACACTAATAATAACAATAAAAATAATAATTCATTTTAAAAGATGTCATTTTTAAAGTTTAGAAATACATGTATTCCGAGTAATTTGAGGCCAGATTCAACTTCCCTGAACAAATTTTAAAGAGAGGTGGAGTTTTCCTGAATTTTGCAAAAAGTTTACGGTACCTAAACCGATGTACGTAAAGTAATATTAAGTATATTTGTATGGATAAAGTATAAAACATTAAAAAATATTTTATATTTGTTTGTAATTTATTAATGTCACTTTAACTCACTGCCAGTACTGTATTGAGTGAATTAAAACATTTAATGGCCTTAAAAATTAGAAAATTATTAAAATTCATGTTTTTGCCAGAATTTTTCTGGTTATCTTTTGAGAAAATGTTTCATTAAAGCTAATAGAAATACATGGATTCTGAGTAATTTAAGGCCAAATTCAACTCTCCTTAACAAATATTAACAGAGTTACAGAGTTTTCCTTATTTCTTAAAACCTATGTTTTAAAAATAAAATTAACTAGAGATACTATGTTCAATAGAACATGAAGCCAGTCATTTTTTAAGAGATAACCACTGTGACCTTTAACCCTTAACATGTAAACACCTCATATTTTTTAGGAGTGTGTCTAATGCAATTAGTCCAATCGTTAGTCACTAGCAATATTTGATAATTTTCACTAGAGTGACCCTTTGACTTTTCATGTTTAGAAGGTCCTAAGGATCATTTCTGGCAAATTCGAGCTCAATTGGGTTATATTGAAAATTTGACCCGATGACCCTTTTGTAATCACTGATACCAGACAGGGGTGTAGCAGGTGTTACTGGTTCTTAATGATCAAATTTGATTGAATTCGGTTCAATCGTTTGTCATAATAACATTTTGAACCTTTGACCTAGAGCTTTGACATGGAATGAAGAGTATTTGTTCGTGTTTAAAAGGTCCTACGGATCATTTGAGCTCAATGGGGCTATTTCGAAAATTTAACCCCGATGACCCCTATGTGACCCCTGATCCCAGACTGGGAGGTGTCGCCGGTTCTTAATGACAAAATTTGATTGAATTTGGTCCAATGGTTTGCCATTAGTGGCATTTTGAAATGTTACTAGAGAGAACAAAAGAATAACCCTTTAATGATTTTTGACCGTAAATCGTTGAACACAATAAAGACCCTAACTTATGCAAACACATATATACCTAGTTAACAAGATCGTGCTATGTTATTTGTGACAGAAGTCTTTTATTCATTTTTTAAAAGTTTTTTACCCTAATGACAGCTATGTAACGTTTGACACCAATCAGTGATCACCCCATGTATGAGAGTTGTCACCGGTTATACTGACCAGGTTTGGTTAGTATAACCGGTGACCAGGAGGGCGCTAACCACGATGCTGTAAAGACGTGTATTCCTTGTTGCTCCTAAAATTTCTTACACAAACCATCAATTTTATTGGTGCCCCGGTCAACGGAAACTACTTCAGTGCCGTATGCACATATTATATACCAAAACAAAAAATCGCCCACTGAAAATGGAAAAATCTAAAGCTGAAAAAGAAAAAATCACCTATCACCTGAGGTCCACAGCTCCTAACCAAAATAGCAAAGAGTCAGAGCGGTCAAAATCAGGGTGTGACTCAACTGAACCAGAGCCTCAGCCGTCAAACGCAATCCTTAGTTCAAAACTGGACCTAATACTCAACAAATTGGATTCGATGGAAACACGATTCAACAACCTAGAGGCAAAAATTACCAAAGTTGAAGAAAAAGCAAAAAATAACACTGGATTCATTACGGAGGTAACACGATCGCTTGAATTCATCGAAAAATCAGTGGAGGACAATACCAATAAATGTAAGTTGGCACATGAAGCTTTAGATACCATTATATCTTTAGAAAGAAAAGTAGACGATCTTGAAAACAGATCGAAGAGGAATAATATAATCATTCATAATGTACCAGAAGATTACGAGAAGGAAGGCAATATGTCATGCAAAGAATTCGTTGAATTTTTATTCACTAAGCATATGAAATTAGAGAAAGGGGACGACATTGAAGTGGAACGAGCCCACGGAACACCTGCAAATCCTACATTATCGCAAAAACGACGACCAAGACCAATTCATTGCAAACTTTTAAGGTACACGGACCGGCAATTCGTGCTAGGCCAAGCAGCGAAAACACTAAAGAACAATCCACTAAAAAACAACACTATCTACATAAGTGACGACGTATCCCGTAAGGTAAGACTACAATGACAGAAACTAAAAGAAAAACACTTGGAAGAAATAAGGCAACGGCCAAACGTAAAGTTTGCCTTCATTCCTTTTATCGTACCACCAGTAATCAAGTACAAGACATACGATGGACACTTCAAAACATTTATGTTAAAATAGTATATAAAAAAATAATAAAACAGGAGAAATAAGTGATTTTGCCCTGAAGACAGTTAATCGTTTGGCATTGTCTGATAGTTTAACATTCTCTGACTTTGCAAATGTATGTTATGTTGTGTATGTTTGTTGTTTTTTTTTTTTCTGGCTATTGGAAACAGTGAAACAGTAATTTATTTTTGCATTACAGATAGACTTTTGCACAGTAAAATGTATGATCAATGGCTGACATACTGTGCCAAATGCTTACCATATTTGTATTTATGCTAACTAACAGAACAATAGAAATCGTTGTAACAATGCTCATGAATATTTATTTACTGTTTGCCTACATACCGTACTCAACTAAGAACATAAAAGTTACTACAATAATCGGTAAATGGTTTATAACAAAACACCAATCTATAAGTATCAGTGATTTAATAGTTATGTTTACTATATTATTAACTGAACTCCATTTTACAATCATTATTAACAAGGGGGTGATGTTTCGTTATAGAAATATTGATGTTTCATTCGGTACAAAAATGATCAAAGGAAAAAAACACTATGCCAAATACTCACCATATTTGTATACTACCCTGATCATGAATCGACCAATAGGAACTAATGAAACAACCCTCATAAATAATAACAATACCCCTAAATGCCTACATACCGGCACTCAACCTTTTTCAATTCAATTCAATTCAATTCAAAAATACATTTATTTTCTTCCATTTGCAATTGAATAACAGAGTTCATTAAAAACGATAGGTTTGTGAAACAAAATCAAAAGCAAGAGGGCACATGCCCGAGAAGATTTATATAAAAAAAATCTTGTATTGGGCAGGTCTGAACACAAAATCACAAAAACACACAGAGATAAAAAAAAAACAAAAAAAACAAAAACAAACAAACAAAAAAAAAAAACAAACAAACAAACCAACCAACACTCAAGCAAGCAAGTCACGATTAAATTAATTTTTGTATT
>NW_022743765.1:288379-294870 GCF_011630105.1 Anneissia japonica | reverse complement strand
ACACTGGGTCCGGTTGGAGAGGTAACTTTTGAGAAGGGTAAGTGCGGGGCCACGAATTCCATAGTGAGATAATTTAAATAAGAGAATATTGTGATCAATTGTGTCGAAAGCCTTGGAGAGATCTATATAAAGTTCAATTGCAAGATGGCGATTTTCAAATGCATTAACAATTTTGTTAGTAAGATCAATAAGGGCCATAGATGTACTATATCCTTTTTGAAACCGAACTGCTTTTCATAAAGTATGTCATATTTCGAAATAAATGAGGAAACTCGATTGTAAATTATCTTTTCCAAGGCCTTCGAAAAAATTGATAGTATTGAATTGGTCGATAGTTAGAAAGGTCAGATTTGATGCCCGATTTATAAATAGGGGTGACGCGTGCTAACTTCATCTTGTCTGGGAAAACACCCTTAGTTAAGGCAATATTAAATATATGACATAATGGACGAGAGATGAAATTAGCAATATATTTGATGGCTTTAGTATGGAAATCATCAATACCTGGGGATTTGTTGGTTTTAAAAGAGGCAAGTATTTTAATCACTTCAGCCTCATCAAATGGGGCAAGAAATATAGTGTTATGGGTTGGGCTAAGAAGAAAGTCTTTAAATGAGTTGTTAACATTGGGAATTTTGTTTGAAAGGGAGGGTCCAATTTCGACAAAAAATTTGTTAAAAGCATTAGAAATTATATCTGGATCATTGGTGAATTCTTCATCACAGTAAAAGGAGGTATTGGATTGTTGAATTAATAACAATTATAGCCATAAAAATTATGTGCATTGCTGATGGTTGTTGGAACAATGTTCGATCTCTTGCCTGTAATAGTAGTGCAATTACAATGTTGCAACTTTAATTCTTTGCTACCTTCTTAGTTATTATACGAGGCTTATTCGAGAAGGAGTGGTACGTGTTATGATATGCTTCCTTTTTTTCTCTCTCTTTGATCAAAGCTTATTATGCACGGTATAAGAGACAGGTAGTAGTACCAGTATTAAGTCTAGCTGTATATTATAAAAGGACTATAGGCCTACCATGGGGTTTTACACGGTGTATGCCTATAGGCCTACTTAATTTAGTTCATACCGTTGTTTTAATATATGCCTTGTATACATTAACATGTTTTGAATTCGTATTGGCTTTGAGTAAAACGCTATTTTGTTACAGTATATTACTGCCAACAAATATTATAAAAGAAAATACGATAAAAACCACATCATCCTATGGCAAACATAGAAGTATGTAGTTTAAATGTACGTGGCATGAGAGACTCTGTTAAGCTTTGGACGGTTTTCAATTGGTTGCATGACCACCCATTCTCTATTTATTTTTTACAAGAAACGCACTGCACAAGTGAATTGGAAACTGTGTGGCGAAAAGAATGGGGACACAACATATTGTTCAGTAATGGCACATCCAATTCTGCCGGTGTATGCATACTTTTTAAACCAAACGTCAGGTATGACTTCGGAGACATTTATCGAGATGACAATGGTAGAATAATTATTTTAAACATGTCAATTAATGATAAATTACTTACCATTGCAAATATTTATGGACCCAATGATGATGACAGTTTTTGTACATTTATGTGATAAAATTGAAGAATTGGGAAAAAACCCCATAATTATTGGAGGTGATTTTAACACACTTTTGAATTCATCTGTTGGTAAAAAACATGGCAAGGGACAAACGCACCCAAAATGCAATAAGCAAATTGATCGAATTACAGAACAATTAAACTTAATTGATATTTGGAGAGTACATAACCCGACGAAGCAGTTGTTCACATGGCACTCCAATCATTCCCCCCGATATTTTGTAGAATTGATTATTTCCTCATTTCATATTCTTTATGGGCGCAAGTAAACAGCACTTCGATTACATCAGGATTTAAGACTGATCATTCACTTATAACGCTATCTATAAATGGACTACTAAACAAAAGAGGGCCTGGTTTCTGGAAACTGAACACTAGTTTATTACAAAATCCAAACTATGTAAGTAATATTACAGAAACAATAAAAAGCATAAAGGTGGAATGTGCAGAAAACAATCCTAACACTATTTGGGAAATGGTGAAATGTAGTAACCGAAGAACAACAATCAAATTTGCTAGTAAACAAAATAAAATGAAAAATAATAATATTAAAAAATTACAAAGTGAATTACAAAGCTTAGAAGAGCAATTTCAAACTAAAAATGATCAATCACTAAATGATAAAATTCGAATTAAAAAAAATGAACTTTATGAGTTAAGAGCCCGTGGTTCTATGATTAGGTCAAGAGCTCAATGGGTGGAGGAAGGTGAAAAGAATACGAAATACTTCCTGAACTTAGAACGCGGAAACTATAATAAAAAACATATTACAAAACTTATTACTAAGGATGGTGAAATAACTGACCCAAAACTATTATTAAATGAGGAAAAAATTTTAATAAAACACTTTATTAATCAGAAAAAAATACTAATTTACAACACGGTTTTCTTACTAAATTCTCAAATAACGAAATCAGTGATGAAGATAAAACAAAATGTGAACTCCCATTCTTGGAAAAAGATTATTTTGATGTATTAAATACAATGTCAAATAATAAAACTCCAGGGACCGATGGGCTCCCTGCTGAATTTTACAAATGTTTTTGGAAGGATATTAACCAAATTATGAGAAATTCTTTTGAATACTCTTTTCAAACAGGAAATCTCTCTATCTCACAAAGACGTGGGGTAATATCACTAATTCCAAAAAAAGAAAAGTTTCCTGTAATGTTGAATAACTGGCGTCCAATTCATTGCTAAACGTCGATTACAATATCCTTTCTAAGACAATTGCGACACGGCTAAAAAGAGTACTGCCATCAGTTATTAATACTGATCAAACAGGATTCCTTAAGGGACGATACATTGGTGAGAATATAAAATTGCTTTTTGATATTATCGAACATGCAGAAAAAAATAATCTTCCTAATTTACTTTTTTTCGTTGATTTCGAAAAGGCATTCGATAAAATGAAATGGGATTTTATTTACTATGCACTAGAAAAATTTGGATTCAAAAATAATTTATAAATTGGATAAAATTACTTTATAGTGATATTTATAGTTGTGTTATAAACAACGGGTTTTCTTCGGAATTTTTTTGCCTTAGTCGTGGTTTACGCCAAGGATGCCCTCTATCGCCGTACATGTTCATACTCTGTGCGGAGTTCCTTGGTAACGCAGTTCGTCAAACAGACGAAGTAGAAGGCATATCCTATAATAACATACAAATCAAATTAAGTCAATTTGCTGACGACACCGTTTTTTATAATAAAGATTCAAACTCAATAAAACCCATCATGGACATTCTAGATTTGTTTGCTTTAGCCTCTGGTCTAAAGATAAATTACGAAAAAAGTAAAATAATGAGATTGGGTTCATTGAGAGATTCTGATTTCAAAATTCCTATCGGAAAAACCATAATATGGACAAACGAGGAAATACGATATTTTGGCATTAATGTTTCGAGTAATTTAGGTAATATATTCAACTTAAATTTTCAACAAAAATATAAGGATATCGATAGAATATTAAATATGTGGAGGCAGAGATCTCTATCCTTATTAGGAAAAAATCACGATCATTAAAACATTGGTTCTGCCTATCTTAACATTTCTTTTTTTCAAATTTACCCGACCCACCGAATTACTTCTTTAATGACATACAAAGTAAAATGTTCAATTTTGTATGGAATGGAAAACCCGATAAAATAAAAAGAAAAATTATGTTCAATGAATTAAAAGCAGGAGGGTTAAAAATGCCACCTGTCCAAAGTTACTGTGAGGCTCTAAAAGCATGTTGGGTAAAAAGATATCTTGGAAAGAACGGCGGCAAATGGAAAATATTTTTTCAAAGCGACCTTGATAAAGTAGAAAACAACTTCATATTTGATTGTAACTTTTTAAAATCGTCCGCAATGCTTAAACGTTTCAAGGGTTTCAATAAAGACGTTCTATTAGCTTGGAGCGAGTGTTTTTTTTTAAAGAACCGAAATCTGTTAGAGAAATACTATCACAGACTCTATGGAACAATTCCTGCTTTGAAAACGTAGAATTCACTATAAATAAAATTTGGTTGGACAACAATATCAAATATATTAAGGACATTGTGACCAATAGAAATCGAATTTGTAATTTGAAAGAACTTGAAGAAAGACATAATTTCAAACCAAATTTCCTTTTTACCATTAAATTGTAAACTCGATTCCAAGGCACTGGAAGCAAATAATAATTGAGAATACAGATACAAATCCATCAAATGTAATAATTGAAAATCCAAACATCAATAGTGTGCTGAAAATGGAAAGAAATTGTAAATACCTCTATTATCAGTTAATTCAAAAACACGCTGCAGTGCCGGATGGAATCGAGTTCAGGTGGGAAAAAGAACTGGACAATACTAAACTACAATGGGATATGATCTTCACAACGTTACATAAATGTACAATTGATACAAAACTTAAAAATTTTCAGTTTTGATTTATTCATCGTATTATTTATACGAATTCCTTTCTACATAAGATATATATTGTTGAATCACCAAATTGTGAATTTTGCTTAGAAGAAGAAAAAACTTTATTACACATGTTTTTTGAATGCAAAGTAATTAATGTGCTGTTGAAATAAGTACAAATATTTATAAAACAAAGGTTTGAAAGAAATTTAACTTTAAATAAAGAAAGCATATGTTTTGGAATTGACAACCATAAAAAAAAAATCATGCAATTATTAAACTAATAGTTATTACAAAACTATACATTTATAACTGTAAAGTTAATGGACAAAAACTGCACATAAATCCCTTAAAATCAGTATATGAGAAGCATAAACAAATTGAACAATACATTGCATTCAAAAATAGTTAGCATTGCAGAATAAGGTAGATAGGCCTATATACTGAAATTTTTTTTATATTATGCATTTTGTAGAATTATGAATCATCAATCATTTTGTTTCTTGAATAGCCATTTATGTATGGTAACTATCCATAGTTGCTTACTTTTTCTTTGGTTTTTTTTTTATAGTAATGTAACCTTGCTATGTAATTTGTTTTGTTTTATGGAATATACCAGAAATAATAAAATAATTTTAAAAAAAAAAGAATTTTTTTTTTTTTGGTTATAAATATTTTCTGGTTATCTTTTGAGAAAATGTTTCATTAAAGCTAATAGAAATACATGGATTCTGAGTAATTTAAGACCAAATTCAACTCTCCTTAACAAATATTAACAGAGTTACAGAGTTTTCTTTATTTCTTAAAACCTATGTTTTAAAAATAAAATTAACTAGAGATACTATGTTCAATAGAACATGAAGCCAGTCATTTTTTAAGAGATAACCACTGTGACCTTTAACCCTTAACATGTGAACACCTCATATTGTTTAGGAGTGTGTCTAATGCAATTAGTCCAATCGTTAGTCACTAGCAATATTTGATAATTTTCACTATAGTGACCCTTTGACTTTTCATGTTTAGAAGGTCCTAAGGATCATTTCTGGCAAATTCGAGCTCAATTGGGTTATTTTGAAAATTTGACCCGATGACCCTTTTGTAATCACTGATACCAGACAGGGGTGTAGCAGGTGTTACTGGTTCTTAATGATCAAATTTGATTGAATTCGGTTCAATCGTTTGCCATAGTACCATTTTGAACCTTTGACCTATGAGCTTTGACATGGAATGAAGAGTATTTGTTCGTGTTTAAAAGGTCCTACGGATCATTTGAGCTCAATGGGGCTATTTCGAAAATTTAACCCCGATGACCCCTATGTGACCCCTGATCCTAGAATGGGGTGTAGGAGGTGTCGCCGGTTCTTAATGACAAAATTTGATTGAATTTGGTCCAATGGTTTGCCATTAGTGGCATTTTGAAATGTTACTAGAGAGAACAAAAGAATAACCCTTTAATGATTTTTGACCGTAAATCGCTGAACACAATAAAGACCCTAACTTATGCAAACACATATATACCTAGTTAACAAGATTGTGCTATGTTATTTGTGACAGAAATCTTTTATTCATTTTTTAAAAAGTTTTTTACCCTAATGACAGCTATGTGACGTTTGACACCAATCTGTGATCACCCCATGTATGAGAGTTGTCACCGGTTATACTGACCAGGTTTGGTTAAATTCGGCATAATTGTTTGGAACTAGTAGCGTTTTTGAAATTTTGCCAGCAAAGAGATAAAAATGACCCTTATGCCAATGTATATGTGCAAAGGACAAGACTATGGTAAGTTATATGTGAGGAAAGGAGTCTTTTATACGATTTTTGGTTTTATGACCCTAATGCATCTTAAGTGACCTTTGACCCCAACATAACTTAACCCATAAATTGGAGGTGGTATATATATATATGTATATATATATATGTATATATATATACATATATATATATTTATATATATATATTTATATATATATATATTTATATATATATATATATATA
>NW_022743765.1:271889-288362 GCF_011630105.1 Anneissia japonica | reverse complement strand
TTATTAATGTCACTTAAACTAATTTGCCAGTATGGAGTAGGAATGTGGTATAGTGACACATATGTGCAGCATCGGTCATCTGGTAGTGACACTAACATAGGATGGACGAGATAATTAAGGGTCTTCGTTTTATAGACACCCTATATGGGTGTCTACAAAACGAAGACCGAAGACCCGAAAAACGAAGACCCACATTTTTTATCTCCCAATCGTGATAAAATAATGAAATATGTACTTGGCAACTGTTTTATGATGATTTTGTAATACTTTCAATAAGATAATTGAGAATTGGAGGTCGTCGTTTTATAGACACCCTTCAGTACTGTTTAAAATTGGATCTTTAGCAGTTTCCCTTTCAATTTCACGAGCTGTCATAGCATTAGACACAGCATCTATTACTACATTATGTACAAAATCATTAGAATAGCGCACCGCATCGATGACGTCACGATAAAAATATATGTACGCCCTCTAGCGGTTAAGTAACAATGGTAGGGCAAAAAAGAAACATATTATCTGCTTCGCGCCTATCTTAAACACACAAAGCGCAATGTCGTTCCAAGTTATTAGTTTGTCTGAAAATGATGTTCCTGGTGCTAGTTTTAATGGTAATGATGTGGAATCGCATACTAATATGCAGCTAAAACGGTGGTTGACTTGTAGAGGACTGAAACGTCTCATACAAGGTACAGTAGGCCTAGGCCTAGCCTCATAGGAGGGCTGTAGTAGTAGGCCTTACTAACTATAGGGCCTACTTCTACTAGTAGTACTATGCCGAAGCCTACTTCTATACTACTGCTAGGCCTACCTGTAGGCCCCTATGCATAGAAGCCGCCTAGCCTGGTTAAGGGTCGTTCTGCTAATTTAAATGGATTAGAAGGCATCATTCATCATAACATTATCAATATAGTTCTTCATTCACAATTTTAACACAGCCTTCCCCAGCCTGGCCGAAAGCTAGGTATATGTCCCTGTATGTACATCCTTGTTTTTCTTATAATAAATTATCACTCAAAGTTGCTTTATTGTATTCCTTTTTTAGATGTAAAGATTGTATGTCTAGTCCCAGAGAGACCAGATTGACATTACTGTAGATGGTGGTAAATGGTGTGAATAAAAAGCTGCAAAGCTAAACAAAAGATTTGCAATCGACACAATCAATTCTTCCAGTATTTGGCTAGAAGGACTTTACGAGAAATGATTTACCACCACTTTACAACTATGGGCATGTTTACCACTGGCTTGTTGAATCTATGCCAACACTACCAGCTGAAGATGGAGAAAGCGACGACAAAGATAATAATGCAGTTATCACCGAAAAATCCCTCCGACGTGGGCAACAGTATTTGAAATCTGGATGTGTTAGTGAACTTAAAGTTAAACTGAATGCCAAAATGATTCACTACAAAGGACTTGTTGAAGCGTCATTGCGAGCTACAAACTACAATGTCACTGCATCACTTTCATCAGTAAGTGGAGCAGTTCTAGATGCCCCTTGCCACTGCAAAGCATCCTCAATTTCCCGTTGTAGTCACATCGTAGCATTTTTGCTTTATTTGACAAATGTAAATAGTGAAAAGGTACCTGTTTGTACAGACTTGCCTTGTCAATGGAAAAAGGGCAAGAAACGTAAAACACCAAAGAGTATAAATGAGTGTGGGGAAAGGTACACATCGTACAAATTACCTTGCCGGAATACTATTAAGTTTGACCCTTGCCCAAGTGGCAGTATTGTTTCTGAAAATTTTGTCAATTGTTTTTTAAGTGAATTATGCACATCAAATCAAAATACTAATGTCAAAAGTATGTGGGAAACTGCTTTAGTGTATAGTTATAGTGACTATTCTATACATGATGAGCTAACACTCATAGTGAAACACCGGCAAATATACAAGACCAACCTTACTCCATCAGATAATAGCATAAATAGCTCAAGTTCCATGATTTCTGGTACACTTGAGCAATCCGCAACTGACACTTGGCAATCTAATCGCTATTGCGAATGACTGCATCGACTGCCATGAATGCAACATTATTGTGGCAAACAGTTGTGGAGTGTGGCGAAAACTCTACCACTTTCTTCGAAAAAAGATGTGGGGTTTGGATCAAGTCATAACATCTTGTATGATTGATGGGCGTAAGAACGAGGACAAAGCTGGAGAGGAATATGCTCTATTTAAGCAAAAAAATAATGCAAATTTTACAGCTACAACGACTGGTTTGTGGGTGTCACACCAATACCCCCAGCTTGCATGTAGTACTGATGGGCTAGTGTTTGACCCTCTAGCCACGAATCAGCATGGCATAATGGAGATCAAGGTGTTAAAAGTTCTTCAGAAGTACTCTCCTCAAGAACTTGTTGAGAATATCCACAATGGAAAGATAGCTACCAAAGATGTGAAAGGAGCATGCTTCAAAATAGTTGATGACAAACTTGTGTTAAAAAAATCACATGCATGCTACTACCAAGTTCAGTATCAATTCGGGGTAACAGGCTTTAAATGGTGACTTCATATTGTGGTCATGTAAAGGACAGCCATCTGTTCAAAGAATCTATTTACACTCGGATTTTATAAAGGACATTATGGAAGCAAACCTAAAACTTTGGAATGCAGTTGTTGTCTCCGAACTTGTAGAAATGAGAGTAGTTCGTGGTTTGAGTCATTTTATTATGTTGTAAACAGCAGGCAAACAAAATATTATGTACATTTCAATGGGCCTGCCTTACTATTGGTCAAATATGGGATCAGACAATAGATCTGTTAAGTTCAGTCTGAGACCTAGTTTGCCAGAATGTTCATTAAGTTGGTACTGTTTCCATATACTACACAATAAAATAAAATATTCTTGCCAAACACATGTTGCTTGATTCTCAACTCTTTATTTCAATGTAATCAGAAGTATAATGTACACGGTTTATAGTGCAATATTAATTGTGGCTAAGAGATGTGATGTAGTACACTGATAATATATTACTTAGCAAGTTGATCTTGAAATTTTACCATACAACAAGCAACAAACACAGTTTGACTAGCTAATGGAGCCAAGGACAGTGGAATTTTTCCAGATATCAAGCGAAACATTTTGATATTTCATTGTATCTCTCAACATGTATCCTAGTCATTGCTATTTTTCCTGTTAATAGTTCTTATTGCGGTGTTAATTTGTCCCTTCCCTTACGAAATGGAGGGATGTTCATATGTACACGATGTGGTATTAACCAGTCCTCCACAGTAAAACCTCGATCAACTAACAGGAGGTCATCTGGATTTAAGTGATTCAAAATGCCACACTTCTCAAAAATTACTCGATCTCTAATTGCTCCCTCGTATAGTTCTGAAACAAACACACCAGTACCATTTGATGCTACCGCAATCAAACACTTAAAAGTGTGATGATGCTTATAATTAAAATATAAGCTCCCTTGTCTTGATAAGTCTCTGGGCATTTGCACAAAGAATTCAGTGCCATCCACAGAACATCTGACATTTTTAAAGCCCCTGAACGATTTTGTCATGAATTATTTTAGAACCATGCGATTTGGAAACATGCGATCTCTTAGGTGATTAAAATGGCAATACAGCAACTGGAGCCAAGTTGTAAATATACACCTAATATTTGACTCTGACAACCTGAACATAAATGTCATCATATAACAACTATATCCACGCCTTAGCCTGACAAGGGTCAAAAGCAGTTCATCAATTGACTTTGTTTTTTTGTTGATGCTGCCTGTTTTGCATGTCTATGTTCCAGTATTTCAAGTTGTTGACGACTGGACCAAGAAAATTAAACAGTGCCATGAAATGTAAATAAGTTAGTCCATTGAAGAACTTAATTTTTTTTTTTTTGGGTTGCCTTTCATGTCCTCAATAGATAGCTGCATACGCAGTGATGGTTTCACCTCTCCTGGCAATGAAACAATTGCATTGTTTTTTACAATAATGTTCTCAACCTTTGATTAAAGCATGTACTTGTCATAAACCGTTTGGCAAGTCCAATTATGCTGATGCTGCGTTGAGATGAGGGCGTTGCTTCTGTTTCTTTGGTAATGGCTTCACATCACAATTTCTTGAAGGGTGTCTCGAAAGCTCAGACCACGAAAGCTAAGACCTAAGACCACCAGATATCAGACCCACTCGAAATAGCAGGCCTGCGAATTAAGACCCTCAACTAAGTATGCCAGGATTTCCTAACAACAGTATTCGCACGATAGATGTGCATTAGAAACCGCCATCGAAAACGTACCGAAACCGTACCGTACGGTTCCGTGGAGTGCGAATAGAAAGTTTGTACTGTATTAGTTTTCTCCAGTAAACATCGCAAATAGGGGCCTGGTTGGTATCGATGATACTTAATGGTGTTTATTTTATGATTAGTCAGTTCTCTTTATATTGACATTATCTTTCGAATAAAGGTATTGTCTAGAAATTCTGGCATACTTAGTCGAGGGTCTTAATTTGCGGGGTCAGATATTTTGAGTGGGTCTGATATCTCGTGGTCTTAGGTCTTAGCTTTTCGTGGTCTGAGCTTTCGGGACACCCATTTCTTTAAGTAGGAGCTTTCTTTTTCGCTCGACTATAGTGATCAATCTGGCAATGATAAAAATATGTAATTTACAGTAATATATAAACTAAATTCATACGTTGATGTAAATAAAATATTGGTACTTCATACTTAATAACAACACCCTGAAATTATTTAAGCTAACTTGCATTTTTTTTTTGGACAATATTTTAAAATTCTATATTTTGCTGAATACAGTAGTAGAAATATACATAACTTAGCCTATGAAAGCTAGTATTTAATTGATTAAAATTTGGTTAATTGCAGTGGAACTCTAGCTGCTCATCATATTTAAACATGTACTAGGCCCGGGCCTATATACATGTGTAAACTTTAATATTAAAAAAAAAAAAGTAAACTCCCTCAAAAAGACCGATCAAAACCTATTAAAAAAAATTACTGGCCTTTTATAATATTAGTAAATTTTATTAAAATTGTAGTACTGTATAGCACTTAACTACTGTTAGGGCATAGCCCCACTACTACTACTACTACTACTACTTCTACTACTTCTACTACTACTACTACTACTACTACTACTACTACTACTACTACTACTACTACTACACTACTACTACTACTACTACTACTGTATACCACAAAGTTGGTTGGCTGGGGCTAGCCTAACCTGTCATGAAGGCCTAGGTTAGGCCAGTTGCAGTAGGCCTAGGCTACCCAAAGTGAATCTATTACTAACACACAGGACACAGTCTGGCCCTCTTCTCTATCTCTACCTAGGCCCTAGGCCTAATTTATTAGGGTACCGAATACTTCAAGCTGGGTTTACTACTACTTACTTGTTCTTGGCAGGCAAGGGCAGGTAATGGATCTGGATGGTCTTCAGATGGTCCTCTACCGCCAATGAAATGTTTGCTACATATGAAAGTACATTTAGTAATTTTCTCAACAGTTAAATGTTGCTTTGGTGAGCCAAACAAACGAATCCAGCGCTCACATTTTTCCCTATTTGTTTTCGGCATTGGAAAATTAATGAAGAAAACATCCTTAATATGTGGTCTATCGCAATATCTGGAATCGCTGTTACATGTGCCGTATCAACAGTGCTTTTTCGTCATTCTTCAGGTTCTACTCAATCAGATAAAAATATTGTAGTTTTACAGTAAATTTGAAATTTAGGATCGTATTTTTTGAAAGCTACATACAGGGATTTTCGTATCTCCTACTTCCTGCTTGGAGAAATGACGTCAACTAAACTTTGTGTCCATTTTCAGCTCAACTGCGGAGCGCTGTTTTGAAGAATCCAAATTGTTTGCAATGTTATCAGAAATTGGCAAT
Source organism: Anneissia japonica (assembly GCF_011630105.1). Lineage (NCBI taxonomy): Eukaryota > Metazoa > Echinodermata > Crinoidea > Comatulida > Comatulidae > Anneissia > Anneissia japonica. The sequence goes on along the minus strand of NW_022743765.1, from coordinate 282,500 downwards.
CTACTTAAAACATCAGCATGATTTTCTGAGCCTTTAACATGTTCAATTGAAAAAGAGAATTGCTGTAAAAATAAAAGCCATTGCTCAACTCGAGCCGAAGGAGGTTTAACACCCGGCTTTAATACAAACCACAATGGCTTATGGTCAGTTCGAACTACAAAGTTAATTCCATTTAAGTAAAGCTGTCATTTTTCACAAGCCCATTTAATAGCTAAAGTTTCCCGTTCAAATTGCGAATATCTTTGTTCGGTATTGTGACGATACGTCCGTGCGAGCAATGCTTTGCACTGTTTAATATTGTGTTTAATAGAGTGGGTAGCACCCTCTCCAAGGCGAGTTCCTTGGAGACGTAAAGATGGACGACGATGTGATGTTACATTGTTACTCATGGTATGTTGGAACCAAATAAACTTGTTCGTAATGTTGGAAATGATAACCGAGTCCTCTCGTATTTTGAGTTAGTCCCCACGTGTGTGCGATACCCATACATAAACATTCTATAGAACTTTATAGACCTTCTATAGAGACGAATCAATTTCTACAGAAATTAGCATTTTCTATAAAATTGTTTTATAGAGGAACTAGTTCCTATAGAATTCTATAACATACTATATACACATATTTAATGTAATTTCTATGTTTTTAATTTTTTTTTGTTTCATTCAATATTTTATTGACACATTCGTGTCTGACCAGTATAGTCCTACCAACATGTTTTACATCTTGCATATTCTATTGAAATTCTATAGAATACTCTATACAAATGATATGACAGGTTCTCCATAATAAAAATTTCTGTATTTATTCTATAAAAAAATTATGGTCCTTACCTGTATTTTTTAAAATGTATTATAACAATTTTATATGGATTATCTCTATAGGAACATATAAAATATATATATAGAGTATAATATATATGAAAGTTCAATATAAATTTATTTATTTATTTATAGTATATGCTGTAGAACTGTATAATATTCTAAACACAGTCATTTTAAAAACTGTAAAATTTAATATTCTATAGAAAATATATATAATATATATAAAAACTCTATGGAAACGTTTATAATCTGTAAAATTGCTTCTCTATAGAAAGTATATATAAAATGCATACGAACGCTATGGAAGTGTTTATCTGTAAATGAAATATTAAAAATTATTTTGAAAATTATATCTATAAAAAAATTATGTATAGAATGTATATATATAATATATTTAAACTCTATGAAAAATTCCTGGAACCGCTAATACATTGGTAGCCTTATGGGAACTTTGGTAACTTTTTTTGGGGGGGGGGGGGCTGTAGTCCACTAAACTTATCCCTCACCTATTCAACTAACAACAATGCTTTAGGATTGACAACAAAATGTTATCAAAAGCCTAACCTGTTTACTGTGATAGCCCACCTACCAAACAATTAATTTTATTGTAGAATTGCACAAATCTGATTAGTCACTTCATCAAGTGACCAATCACCAATCAGCTGATTTGAATTGTCACTTCATATAGAGCCAACGGAAGCGGTAGTATTTTAAATTTTTCTCTGGACTTTCATGATGTTAGGCAGTTATAAACATACTCCTTGGAAGTATTTTAGCAGTACTGTATTCACTATCAAGTGGTAAGAGTTTGTTTTGTTTTATTATTTAGTTAGTTTAATACTTTAGCAGACACGCTAGCCTTCTCCTAGGCCTAGTAGTAGTGGTAGATGAATGTTATATATGCATAGTCCCAGATTACTGCGCTTACGGCGCTCCATACTACTTGTTGTTGTTCTTGAATAAATGGAGTTTGATAGTTTACACGCCGTGTTCTGAACCTACATATTTTTTACATTTGCATTTGTTATCAAGACATAACATATTGGCGACGAGGATGAGCATGGCCTTTACAATTGGAAAAGTAGAAGAATTTGACCATACAGTCGAAGCATGGGATTCTTATGCAGAAAGAATCGAGCAATATTTCCTGGCCAACCATGTAGACGCTGAAATGAAAGTACCTTCACTGCTTGCACTCATCGGGCCTAAGACGTACACACTACTGCAGAATCTGTGCGCGCCGGCAAAGCCTGCCGCACTGAGCTACGATGAGCTTATTACGAAGCTCACAACACACTTGTGCCCAAAACCATCAGAAATCGCTGAACGATTTCGTTTTTACAAACGAGGACAGCATGTTGGGGAAAGTGTTGCTGCATACATTGCTGAACTACGTAGATTAGCAATACATTGTAATTTTGGCACTACACTTACTACAACGCTTAGAGACACTTTCGTCTGTGGGTTACGCCAAGAGAACATACAGAAACGTTTGTTGGCTGTTCATGATCTTACATTAGATGATGCGATTAAAATTGCGGTTGCTATGGAAACAGCAGGCCGTGATGCTACCGAGTTGCAGCAAACGCGAGCACAGAAGAGTGAAGGTAATGTGAATAAACTTTTTACCAAAACAAATAAACCAAAGAAATTTCAAGGACAGAAACAGACTAGGTCAGCCTATTGTTACAGATGCGGTAGTACATCGCATAAGGCGGACCGCTGAAAAAGAAGAGAGAAATGTCATCTAAATCTGCCACTACTACTAACAAGAAAAAAGTAAAATATGTCCAAGAGGAAGATGATTATGAACCAATGTTCCACGTTAATCACAAGACAAAGGGTAGTCCGATTATAGTGAATACTACCGTAAATGGAAAGTTAATCCCGATGGAGCTGGATACAGGCTTATCAGTTTCTCTCATACCAGAAACGACCTACAAGAAAATATTTAACTCTATGCCACCATTACAACAAACCACGATTCGTTTGAAAACGTATTCTGGTGAGAAGATCATGCCCCTTGGCATGCTGACTGTACCGGTGTGTGTTAACAACCATAAAGGAAATGCCGAATTGCTGGTTGTGGCACAAGATGACCCTGCATTGTTTGGCCGAGATTGGCTAAAGAATTTCCCATTGAACTGGCAAGAAATTAAAGTCCTACAAGAGACAAAGACCAGTGGTCTGGATGAAATTCTGGACAAACACAAATCCATTTTTAAGGATGAATTAGGCAAACTGGAAAAGCTAAAGGCTAGTATTTACATCACCGAAAATTGTCAACCAAAATTTCACAAGCCAAGGAATGGCCCATATGCAATGAGAGACAAGGTGGAGAAAGAGCTAGACCGATTACAGAAAGAGGGAATTATAAGCTCTGTGAAACACAGTGATTGGGCATCACCAATTGTACCAGTACAGAAGAAATCTGGTCAAGTGCGAATTTGCGGGGATTATAAGGTCACAATTAATCCTGTTATGAAAGTGGAACAGTACCCCTTACCAAGAATTGAGGACATTTTTGCATCCCTGAAATTTACAAAGATCGACCTCAAATAGGCATATCTGCAGATAGAAGTAGATGATGCGTCCAAGGAGCTTCTAACTATTAACACTCATAAAGGGTTATTTAGGTATAACCGCCTACCATTTGGGGTGGCATCGGCCCCCGCCATTTGGCAAAGAGCAATGGACCAGGTACTACAGAAGATTCCGTTCACATCATGCATCCTCGATGACATGATCATCAGCGGTAGGTCAACAGAGGAACACTTAAACAACTTGGACACAGTCCTAGAGAGGTTGAATACATACAACCTGAGAGTGAACCGTGAGAAATGCGAATTCTTCAAAGATAGCGTTAAACATGTTATATCGTCATTGCGGACTTATAAAATCCGCATACGCCTTAAAACTAAAAGAAAATGCATACGTTTAGAGTCCGTACTGAGCCAAAAAAAATCCGCAATGAAAATATAACGTGTTGTTACCTATTGTGGGCACATCATAAATTCAGAGGGTTTGCAGAAATCACCAGACAAGATTAGTGCTGTTGTTAATGCTCCCAAACCAGAAAATACGCAGCAACTTCGTTCATTTTTTGGGTCTCATTAACTAATATCGACGGTTTCTTCCGAACTTATCTTCAGTTGTGGCACCCATGAATGAACTACTACAAGAAGAGACAGTCCGGAAATAGACAAAAGCATGTGATGAAGCGTTCAGTACAGTGAAAGAACTTGTAACTTCAGACCAAGTTTTGTGCCACTACAACCCTAAACTGCCAGTGAAGGTTGCTTGTGATGCATCCCCATACGGATTAGGAAGTGTACTTTCCCATGTCATGCTTGACGGTACGGAACGACCAATTGCATTCGCTTCACGATCCTTAACGAAAGCTGAGAAAGGATACGCTCAGATTGACAAGGAAGCATTGGGTCTGTATTGGGGAATGCAGAAATTTCACAGTTACCTACATGGTCGTCGTTTCACTTTGATCACCGACCACAAACCTCTGGTCAGTATACTTCACCCCCATAAACCCATACCTGCGATGACTGCTGCTAGACTACAGAGATATGCACTTTACCTTTCGAGTCATACTTACGACATTGAGTATCGCAATACACGCCCATGGAAACGCTGACTGTCTTAGTAGATTACCTATGCCTACAGCTAAAGTTGATTACATTGACGAAGCGTCATTAATCTATACATCGCAGATTGAGCGATTACCCATATCGAGCACCCAGATACGGAAGGAGACACAACGTGATCCAGTATTGTCACATGTGTTGGACAACGTCTTGAAAGGAACTAACAAGCTTCCAAACGACGAGATTTTCAAGCCTTTTCATAGCCGTCTTACTGAGCTCACTTGTCACCAAGTCTGCATCATGTGGGGAAATCGCGTACTCATTCCAGAAAAACTTCGTACCGCCATACTCGACGAGTTACACAATGGGCATATTGGTATCGTTAAGATGAAGAGTTTAGCGCGCTCCTACGTATGGTGGCCAAACGTTGACAGCGAAAACGAACATGGTTGTAAGGCATGCATTAGTTGTCAGCAAACCAGTAAAATGCCGAAAGCTGCTCCAGTACATCCTTGGGAGTGGACATCTACCCCATGGGATCGCTTACATGTAGATTTTGTTGGACCATTCATGAACTGTATGTTCTTGATCGTCGTCGACGCCCATTCAAAATGGCCGGAAGTCTTTCCGATGAAGTCAACGACAGCATTGCGGACGATTGAAAAGCTACGTATTCTTTTCAGTCAATGCGGAATTCCACGACAATTAGTCACCGACAATGAATCGTAGTTTACCTCTGAGGAATTCCAAATTTTTATGAAGCAAAACGGAATACGTCACATTACTTCAGCACCCTATCATCCGCGCACCAATGGATTGGCGGAAAGATTTGTGCAAACATTTAAAACAGCCATGAAACAGGCGAAAGGAGATCTCAAAACCGTTCTCTACAGGATCAACTAAGCACCTTTCTGTTTAAATACAGAACGACACCTCATACACTTACCAAGGAAACACCTGCAAAGTTACTCTATGGACGAAATTTAAGAACGAGGTTAGACATACTGAAACCTGACTTAACTGCCAAAGTATTGGAAGGTCAGGATCGCATGAAGTTCTCGAAGCACTGCGGCGCTAACGTTAGAGAATTCGAGCCTGGACAACAAGTGATGGTACGTGATTACCGCAGCACAAACACAAAGTGGATACCAGCTCAAATTCAAGAAAAGACTGGACCGCTTTCTTACACTGTCAACCCAGGAATGGGGACATTGTGGCGACGTCATACTGACCAACTACATCCTACTGCAGTTAAGGTTACACCGACTGTAACTTTAAGCCCAGATAACACACAATCATTAACTGATGCTTCAAAACCAGAAAGCCTTATTTCGACAGACATCAAGGAAACATACATGCCTACCACAATTACACCAACTACGGAATCACCATCTACACTGAAAGCAGAACATGTACGACGTTACTCAAGGAGGGAAAATGTTCGCCCACCAGACAGACTGAACTTGTAAATAATAAATAACTGTGCACAAGAAGTTATTTTAGTTGAACTAATGTTCATTTTATTCAGAGTTAACTGTACAACCGAACTTTAATTCATAACTACTAATTACTGTACAATACTGATGATTGAACTTTAATTGTAACTACACCAGATTGGTAACTGAAAGTCTAATCTAATCTAACCAGTATGTAATGCAACTTACTTTCAAGACAAGCCTTGTTACAAATGTTTATTTCTTTAAATGGAGGGGAGGATATGTTATATATGCATAGTCCCAGATTACTGCGCTTACGGCGCTCCATACTACTTGTTGTTGTTCTTGAATAAATGGAGTTTGATAGTTTACATGCCGTGTTCTGAACCTACATATTTTTTACATTTGCATTTGTTATCAAGACATAACAATGAAGGCTTGAATGAAGAGGCCTGGCCTAGCCTAAGCCTAGCTGACCGGTAATACTAGCCTAGCCGCTGTACAGAGACAGACAGAACTGAGGTTCTCTGTTCTCTCTAGGCCATTGAGGATAGGGCTAGGCCTAGAACCTGGGCCTTTTGTTGGCCTAGCCAAGCTGTAAGTTAATTGCCCCATAGTCTAACATTGCCATAAGTCTAAGAAGAGTGATAAATTGCATTTGGGCCGTGTTCTCACTAATGTCCATGATGCTTTATTAAAATAATGGGTTTAGGGTTAACTGGGGTGGGGGTAGTGTAAAGAATTGTATCATTATTTGCAGAAAGTTAATGTAATCTCTAGGCCTATACTGTAATATACATGGATCATTTAAATACTGTAACATTATGTGAGATGTGAGCCCTCTAGAGTGTGTGAAATAAATTGTTCTGGAAATGAAGTCATTGTGTACGTTTTGATACGTTCTTGAATCCAAAGATATTACAAATTTTGGCGACGAGGATGGGATCCTTGAAATGATAAGTGATCCAAAACATTACTGTATAGTCCAGGACCAGATAGAACACAATGGCACTAATTGGTAAGATAGGCGAGTATAAGGAAGGGGAAGAACAGGGAACTACCTTGAGAGGCTCGAACAGTTTTTCGCGGCTAATGCGATAGCAGACGAGCGATCTGTGAGCGTGTTTCTTACGGTCATTGGACCGAAGCCGTACGCCTTATTAAAGAATATAGTATCACCAGACAAACCTAGTGATAGAACATCGGCTGAGCTTAAGCAGTTATTCACTAAAAACTACACACCCGAACCGCTTGTTATTGCGGAAAGGTTCAAATTTCATAGTAGAAACCAGAAGGAAGGTGAAACGGTGGCCCAGTATGTAGTAGAGTTGAAACGGCTTGCACGGACATGCAAGTTTCAGGCATTCTTAAACGAGGCCTTACGAGATCGTTTGGTGTGTGGACTGGGAAATTCCATGTGCCAAAAGAAGTTGTTGACGGTAAATATCTCACTTTAGATAAAGCGGTTGAAATTGCAACAGCCATGGAGTTGGCTAATACCCAAGCCAAGGAATTTAATCCAAGTGAGAATAAGCCTATCACCGTAAACAAAATTAAATCTAAGCCAACCTACAGTAAAGATAAGCCTAGGCCTAGTGCGGGAAAACAAAAGGGTGGATGAGGCAGTCAAGGTTCATCCAAGGCGCATAAACCAACCGATGTACCGAGGAACATTATGCTAATAATTGCCCACACAAGTCTACAACCTGCAGTTTCTTCAAAAAGGTAGGACACCTAGCCAGGGCATGTCGAAAAAAGAAGCAACAGGCAAAGGAAGTCAAACAAGTATATACCAATACAAGTGATAGTGATGAGGATGAATATGATTTATATTCAGTTAAGAACACATCCAAATCTGGTATAATCTTGGATTTTTTGATCGACGGTAATCCAATTAAAATGGAGTTGGACACTGGAGCACATGGGAGTGGCCAAGTCGTGTTTGGCAGAGGTTGCATGTTGATTATGCTGAGTTAAAGGGTCAACATTTGTTCATTGTTATAGACAGTCATTCAAAATGGGTAGAAGTGTATCCAATGAAAATTACCACAACAAACAAAACTCTTGATATTTTAAGAAGACTATTTAGTTCTTATGGGTTACCCGAAGAGATAGTCTCGGATAACGGGCCCCAGTTTATCTCTAGTGACTTTGCCGAGTTTATGAATAGAAATGGCTGTCTCTTATACACATCTAGATGTGTATAAGAGACAGGGCACGGCCGGTGCCATATGCATTAAAAGACAAGGTTGAACTTGAACTGAAACGATTATTAGAAAATGGAATAATATTTAAGATAGATCGTAGTGAATGGGCTTCCCCATAGTAGTTGTACCGAAGGGTGATGGTAAAGTACGGTTGTGTGGGGATTATAAGGTTACGGTAAATAAAGTGTTAGTTGATTCCCATCATTCCTTACCTACAGCAGAAGATCTTTTTGCTACCCTTGAGGACGGGAAGATTTTTACCACCCTTGATCTTACCAACGCTTATTTACAATTAAGCTTGGATAGTGAATCAAGGAAGTATCTCACAATAAATACGCACCTGGGTCTATTCCAATTAAATCGCCTTCCATTTGGAATATCATCTGCACCAGAAATATTCCAGTGTGTGATGGACCAAATATTACAGGGAATTCCTGGAGTAGTATGTTACCTTGATGACATTTTAATATCTGCACCATCTGAGTCAGAACATTGGGTTAGATTAAACCAAGTATTTCAACGGTTAGAGAAATATGGTGTGAGAGTTAAAAAACAGAAGTGTGAAATTGGTAAACCATCAGTGGTCTATTTGGGTCACAAAATAGATGGAAATGGTATACACCCTACATCAGACAAGGTAGAAGCGATTGCACAAGCACCTAGTCCCACAAACATTACCGAATTGCGCTCCTATTTAGGCTTACTAAATTACTACGGGAAATTTCTTCCAAATGTATCTACGGTTATAAATCCGTTAAATGCGCTATTGCGCAAACAGACACCTTGGTGCTGGGATAAGGGTTGCGAGGTTGCATTCCAAAATAGTAAGAAATTAATACTAGATAACTCATTGCTAGTACATTATGATGTAAACAGGGAATTGAGGTTAGCGTGCGATGCTTCTCCGTACGGTGTGGGTGTGGTTATCTCGCACATAATGCCAAACGGTGAGGAACGCCCCATTGCTTTTGCGTCACGGACACTATCTAAAAGTGAACAAAACTATGCGCAAATTGAACGCGAGGCACTATCCATAGTGTATGGTGTCAGAAAATTCCATAAATACTTATATGTGAGACGTTTTGTCTTGATCACCGATCATAAGCCACTTACTGCTATATTAAACCCTGAATCCCCTGTGCCAACTTTGGCTGCAGCAAGAATGCAGCGTTGGGCGTTACTATTGTCAGCATACAAATATGACATCGTCTATAGGAAATCTAATGATTACTGTAATGCAGATATGTTATCTAGGTTACCTACCAAAGATTCTACAGATGAACATGTAGAAGTAATAAATTATTTCTCATATGTTGATGACTTACCTATAACGGCAAATGATATTGGTAAAGCAACAATCAAAGATCCCTTATTAGCTAAGGTGTATGATTACGTTTTGAATGGTTGGCCAAACCATGTTAAGGATAAAGAGATACAGCCTTTCTTCATACGCAGAAATGAATTGTCAGTTGACAAGAGGTGTATTTTGTGGGGATTACGAGTAGTAATACCTGGCAAATTTAGGTCAATATTATTAAATGACTTACATGAACAGCCCCTGGGCATATGTAGAATGAAAGGGTTAGCTCGAAGCTACTTACGGTGGCCAGGGTTAGACCAAGATATTCAGAATCTTGTAAACCAATGTGAAGCATGTCTGTCTGTCAGAAACAAACCACCTCTAGCACCACTCCAAACATGGGAGTGGCCAAGTCGTGTTTGGCAGAGGTTGCATGTTGATTATGCTGAGTTAAAGGGTCAACATTTGTTCATTGTTATAGACAGTCATTCAAAATGGGTAGAAGTGTATCCAACGAAAATTACCACAACAAACAAAACTCTTGATATTTTAAGAAGACTATTTAGTTCTTATGGGTTACTCGAAGAGATAGTCTCGGATAACGGGCCCCAGTTTATCTCTAGTGACTTTGCCGAGTTTATGATTAGAAATGGTATAATACATAAACGTATAGCGCCATATCATCCTGCTTCCAATGGGGCAGCGGAATGTACCGTTCAAATTGTGAAGAAGGCGCTAATTAAGCGATTACTTGATCCTAACCCACGTAAACGAAACTTGTCATTACACCACAAGTTAGCAAACTTCCTTATTACTTACCGTAATAGTCCTCATACCACGACGGGTAGAACACCCGCAGAGTTATTTCTAAAGAGACAACCTAGAACTAGGTTCTCATTACTGAAGCCTAATCTGGCTCAAGAAATTGATAGGAAGCAAGCTAAACAAACTGAGTATCATGACAAGGGTCGTGTACAAGAACAGATATTGCATGTAGATGATAGAGTTAGAGACAAGAGTAATGTAGGTGGACTAGTTAAATGGTTGCCTGGGAAGGTAATCAAGGTTTGTGGTTCTCGTACCTATTTGGTATACATGTATAACAATTGTAAGATTCGATTTGTACACATAGACCACATATTAAGTTCCAAAGAGAAGGAGGTACCTTGTAAGTCTGCAGACAATCCCTCAGTAGACGTACAAGTCCCACTGACTAGTCCAGAAGGACTTCAGATGGAGGTTCTGGAT
>NW_022743765.1:269231-271702 GCF_011630105.1 Anneissia japonica | reverse complement strand
CAGTGTGTCAACAGTTTTATTGGTGTTGTGTTATACTAGTGTTCCTTTTGAGTTTATCCAATAATTAACCCTAATTGTTAGTTGAGATTCACAAAATAATACATTTCCTGTGAAATGGGTTGAGAGTGGGGTAGTTCATAAAAATTCTATACTGTTCTGTCGTTTAACAATTTTTCACAGGGACGACAATTTCTTTAAGGGGGGAGGAATGTAATATACATGGATCATTTAAATACTGTAACATTATGTGAGATGTGAGCCCTCTAGAGTTTGTGAAATAAATTGTTCTGGAAATGAAGTCATTGTGTACGTTTTGATACGTTCTTGAACCCAAAGATATTACATATACTAACATAATGGTGACTTGACAGTGGACCCTCACACCCAGGTTGCCATGATTGTAAGATTAAAGAGATCAGCTCTCCCAAACCAGGTGATTGGTGTCACTTCCGGTTCTCTGTATTTGTCTTCATTGGGTTTGGTTACCACAAAGTCACTGTTAGTCTGGTTGTAAAACTGCTGAAATGAACTTTAGCGGCAAAAAAGTAAAGGAAAATTAATTTTTGGTTTTTCTGAATCAGCATACCCTATAGTGTCTCAGAAAAAAATCCCCATGCCTAGGGCTTGGGCAATTTTTTTACAGCACTTTGAAATTTTGACCTAAAATACCCTATTTTAAACTATTTAAGATTGGGGTATGGGAAATAAATTTATGCTTTTGGTCACTTTTACATATACTGTGGATATGAAATGTAACAACAACTTGGCTAAATAGTTACTCATCACTTTACATTAATTTACATTAATATTAGCGTTAGTACTGTTATTTTTAATATACTGATGTCATTATTATTATTATCATCATCATCTTCCTTATTGTCATCCCCATTCTCATTATATTCCCCATTATAAGGAGGATGTTGATGATGATGAGGATGATGGTGATTACGATTGATGATAATGGTTGTTGATGATAATGATTGTGATGATGGTGATGAGAATGATAGAAAATGATTGATGATGATGATGATGATGATGAATGATGAGAATCATCCCTCTCATACTCACCCTTGTCATTATCTTCATTCTCGTCGTCCTCATCTTCATCATCCTCATGATGAGGATAGTGACTGATGATGAAGAGGATAATGATGAAAATGATGATGGTAATGATGACGATGATGATGATGATAATAATGAGGATGATGGTAATGATGACGATGATGATGATGATTAAGATAAGAATGATGATGAGGAGGAGGATGAGGATGATGTGGCTGATGAGGAGAAGGAAGATGATGAGGTAGATGATGATTGATGATGGATGATGATGAGGAAGAAAATGATGTTGATAAGGATGGTGAGGATAATGATGACAATAAGGAGAAGGATTAGGATGATGAGTTTGATGATGATGATGAAAATAAGGATGATGATGATGATTATGATTGATGATAATGGTCGTTGATGAGGGTGATTGTGATAATGATGAGGATGATTGATGAGAATGATGTTGATGAGGTTAATTACGACGAATGATGAGAAACATCCCGTCTGCCCCTCATCCTTATCTTCATTCTTGTCGTCCTCATCCTCTTCATTATCATCCTCATGATGAGGATGATGATTGATATGATGATTAATAAGGATGATGATGATGTGGTTGATGATGAGGACAGGGATGATAATGATAGATGATGATTGTAATGAGGATGATGATGAGGATGATAATGACAATGATGATGATAATGAGGACTATGATGATGAATGAGTGATGATGATAAGTAGGATAAGGATGAGGTTGATGATGATGAGAATTAGGATGATGATGGATGAGGATGATTAGTAGGATGAAGGGGATGGTGATGATGTTAACAATGATTGGTGAGGATGGTGATAAGGGTGACGATGATGGATGAGGATCAATGCCATGGCCAGGATTTTCAAACGGTGTGGGACAATATCAGAGCGGACCACTTTACGTGTAAATTCAAACAAAGTGGACCCATTCTACGCAAAAATATGAAATATCTGGACCCATTTTCTTAAATTTTACCCATATTTAACTAAATATAAGGTATCTGGATCAATTTTATGCATAAAATTATATAATTTGTACCCTTTTAAAAAATGTGAACCATTTTTTGTGGACCCATTGAAAAAATGGTGTGGGACTGTCCCAACTGTGCCAATAGCTGGCTATGCCATTGATGATGATGAGAATGATGGATGAGGATGAATATGATGATGAGGATGATGATGAAGAAAATGATGAATAATGAGGAGGATGAAGATTATGAGGATGATGATAACGACGATAGATGATTGATGAGAATGATGTGATGAAGATGAGGACGATGACGATGGATGAGTATGATGTGATGATGATGGTGATGATTACAACGATCGATAACAGTAAGGATGATTATAATGATTAGACAACAATGAGAATGATGATGACGATGACGAAT
>NW_022743765.1:251909-268613 GCF_011630105.1 Anneissia japonica | reverse complement strand
TGATGGATGAATATGATGATGAGGATGATGATGATGAAGAAAATGATGAAGAATGAGGAGGATGAAGATTATGAGGATGATGATAACGACGATAGATGATTGATAAGGACGTGATGAAGATGAGGACGATGAGGATGGATGAGTATGATGTGATGATGATGGTGATGATTACAACGATCGATGATAGTAAGGATGATTATAATGATTAGACAACAATGAGAATGATGATGGTGACGACGAATAGGATGAGGATGATGATGACGGATGATGATAATACTGTAATGATATCAATAGTGGTAATAAAAATATTATAAATAATATTATTATATAACAGTACTAACAATGTAATTCATTCTAATATTAAAATATAATTTTGAAATAACAGAAATACAATACAGTAATATATACATATTATTATTATTAATGATTTCAACAATAATAAATAAACATAATACTACTATTAAAATAATAATATTTATATTTATTCTATATGTGAATGCTTTGATGAAATTGTATTTTGTACAATAGTAATAATAGTAGTAATAATAATAATAATAATAATAATAATAATAATAATAATAATAATAATAATAATATAATCTTACAAAAATAACCATTTTCTTCGCCAAGATGAACGCCATCTTGGAAATTGGCATCATGATCATTTCAATTAAAATTGATAAAGACAGTAAAGCTGGTAGTTAACTAAAGTTAACTAAGTTTATTGTCAATTTTCACATTTATAGCAAAACTAGAATATAATGCCATAGTTTTTTTCAATTTACCCCGATCCGAGTCCATATATTTAATTGTTGGGTATTTCAGAGCAAAATTTCGCTATTTTTTTTCTAGTGGGTATATATATTACAGAGAAAGAATATTTGGCCTTGGTATTTGCTGTACGCAAACTAGATTGTTATTTACGATACTCATCCTTTGAAGCCATTGTGGATCATTCCGCCCTCAAGTGGCTGTTCTCACTAAAAGATCCCAGTGGCAAATTTGCACGTTGGATAACACTATTACCTGTCTCTATATATTTGTCTGTGTGTGTGTGTGTGTGTGTGTGGGGATATATATTGTTTTGAAATTGCTCTGATAACAATAAAGTTAAACTTACATTTTAAAAGAGTTTTACCGCCAAAATGGCAGCCATCTTGGAATTCTTTGTGATGTTGTCATTATTCCGATTAACTTTTTAACGAGAGTGAGGAGTAACTATTTTGCCAAGTTCTTGTTACATTTGATATACATAGCATATGTAAAAGTGACTAAAGACCTACATTTATTTCCCCTACCCCCATCTTAATTAGCCCAAAATAGGATATTTTATGTCAAAATTTTAAAGTGCTATAAAAAGAATTGCCCAAGCTCTAAGAATAGGGATTTTTTTTCTGAGACACTATATGATATACTGATTCAGAAAAACCAAAAATAAATTTTCCTTTACTTTTTTCCCGCTAATTTCCTACTGCACCCAGGCTATGTCTACAAATAAACGTGGCTTAATTCAATTTGCGTGTGCCAATTTCATTAGTGAGCCAATTTGCATACAAAAAGGTGCCACAGTGGGTAAATTTACATGTTTGTCAGGTAATACAACGGTGCATATATTGTTAGATGAGATTGTAACCAGTTCAGAGGTTACTAATACATTCCAAAATGGAGTTAAGGCTAATTTAAAAGAAAGGTGTGATAAATGTTAACGTACATAGAGGTATAAGTAATAACATAGTTTCAAATGCATATGGGATGAATTCTGACAATACCACGTTCTGTGCACAAAGTTATGGTGTCGGAACTAATGACAAGGTACTAACTGAGTCAATGAGTCAAACAATAAAGTGTATCAACAATAGTGTCGGTTATAATAAGGGTAAATGTAAGATACCAGTGAGTCAGATTATATCATATGTATCAGAGGGTGTAACTGTTCCTGTGAACACCGCCTGTCCACATGCTATAGAGGTTAATGTAATTTCTGACACCACAGAGGGCATGCATACACACGGTATACCACCAACGGACACACCATTAAATGTTGCACACAAAGTGAACATGTCCAACACAGACTTAACAAAAGCACAGCAGAAACAGTTACTGACACTAATAGATAAGTATCAGGATGCATTTGTAGGACCCGATAACAAACTTGGCAAGTGTGATGTGTTGCACCACCAAATAAACATTGATCCTAAGCACAAACCTATTAGAAAACGGGCATATAGGGTAGGACCAAAACAAAAAGCAGTGTTAGAAACTATGATACGAGACATGGAAGAACAGGAGATTATTCAGCCTTCCATTTCTCCATGGGCAGCACCATGTTTGTTGGTCTCCAAAGGACATAAGAGATATCGATTTGTGGTCGATTTTAGGACAATTATTAATTTAATTGAACTGGAAGCGACGCCCATCCCATCTACAGAAGAGGCGTTAGACAGCATAGGGAGTTCAAAACCTGAGTACTTTACTACATTGGATTTGCAAAGTGGCTTTTATCATGTGTCTCTGGACCCTGCATCCAGCCAGTATACAGCCTTTCGCTGTCACTTAGGCTTATTTGAATTTCGCTGCCTACCAATGGGTTTAAGAAACAGCCCCACCACATTCCAACGTGTTATGAAAGCGGTACTTCATGGGTTGACATGGATGGAAGCACTGCTTGGTCTATATGGATGACGTCTGTATTTTTTTCTCACAATTTTGAGACACACTTACAGCACATTGAGGAAGTTTTGCGTCATTTGGTAGCAGCAGGTCTTAAATTACGTCCAGATAAATGCCAGTTTGCAAAACGTAAGCTAAAATATTTGGGACATATAGTTAGGCAGGATGGAATATCGCCCGACCCAGTAAAAGTGAATGCAGACAAAGAGTATCCACAGCCAAAGACGTTGAAGTACCTACGTGCATTCCTCGGACTCTCCGGCTATTACCGAAAATTTGTCAAGTCTTATTCTGCCATGCAGCAGCCCCTTTATACGCCTTGACTAAGAAGGTGTCATTGTTCAAGTGGTCCCCAGAGTGTGAGATAGCATTCCAGAAACTGCCCTCACATCACCTCCACTGTTAACCTACCAAGACTATAACAAGCCAAACAAACTGCACACAGACTCTAGTTCCTTTGCTTTGGGTGCAGTTTTGTCGCAGGAAGGTGACGATGGTGTGCAACATGTTATTTGCTATACGGGTCGGTCTCTAAATGCAGCAGAGCGTAACTACGGAATTACAGAGAAAGAATATTTGGCCTTGGTATTTGCTGTACGCAAACTAGATTGTTATTTACGATACTCATCCTTTGAAGCCATTGTGGATCATTCCGCCCTCAAGTGGCTGTTCTCACTAAAAGATCCCAGTGGCAAATTTGCACGTTGGATAACACTATTACAGGCGTATACATTCACCATTTAATACCGTCCCGGCAAGGTTCACCAAAATGCTGACGGTGTCACTCGACACGAATACAAATCGGCGGTACCACAGCCTGATGTAATGGATGGTGGTGATTTTCCACTAATCGATTCTGATTTTCCTGAAAAGCCTCTTGGGAGGACAGGTCAGGTGTCCAAGTTGACGGTAGCTCGGCAAAAGACGAAGCGTCGCAGCCCCAATCCAGCAGCATGGATTGACGGTGCTAACAGCATTGTAATATCAACACAGAATCTATTTTCACCAAACATCAGATCTGAACAACGCCAAGATACATGCTGCCAGCAAATTATTGCCTATTTTGACGATAGTACACTTCCAGTAGATCCCAGAGAGGCTGCCAAAGTTCTCAAATTGAAGAATGATTACTTTCTTCATGACGGCATTTTGTACCATGTATGGATTCAGCCTGGCAAAGCACATAAGGACATGAGAAGTCATATACAATTGGTAGTGCCATCATCACTGGTACCGGCAATCTTAGCTGTGACACATGACTCGCCTCTCTCAGGAGGACACATGGGCATTACACCCATGTGTTGATAAGACTCGTAAAAACTTTTACTGGCCTGATATGTACAAAGACATTGTAAACTTGGTTAAGTCATGCCGTCCATGTAATATGAGAAAGAATCCTCCACACCCAGTGCGCGCACATATTACACCTATGCCTGTCTCTTCTATGCCATTTGAGAGAATTGTTACTGATATTCTAGGACCTCTTCCAGAATGTATTGGCACAGGAAACAAGTATGTTCTTGTCTTTTTTTATTTCTTTTCAAAATATGTAGAACTTATCCCAGTGACAAATATTAAAGCAGTGACTGTTGCAACAGCCTTCTTGCATAACATTGTGTGTCGCCATGGCACCCCACGCTATTTACACTCTGATTGGTGATCAAATTATTTGTCTAAGATAGTGCAGGCGACATGTCAGCTCATGGATACAAAAAAAACTCCAAACAACCTCCTACCACCCCCAATGTAACGGACAAACTGAACGGTGTATGTCTTTCATTTTACCATCATTCCATCGTGTTTAAATAGCACTGAATACACCCCTGCATTTGTTGTATATGGAAGGTACTTGCGGACACCATTCGAGCATCAGCTTCCTGCTCTTGAGGATATTCCTAAATCTGCACAACAGTACATAGCGGATTTGTTACCACATTTAGATGCTGCACGAAGAGCTGCAGAATTGACAATACAAGACAGTAAAGCAGCGATGGTCAAACAGACAGCAGCTAAAGTTCAGAATAACACTTTTCATGTTGGTGACACTGTGTATATGCACACTCCAGTCTTAAAATCTGGACAAACTAAGAAATTAGCCAAACCATGTCAAGGACCCTTTTATGTGGTTGAGAAACTGTATAATGTACATTTTTTGCCTTCGACATGACAACACTTTGTATCAGCGGCATGTTAATCGTTTAAAGCATGTTGTGCATCGTAATATACAATCTGGGCAACTACAAGACACTGATGTTACACAGACTGTTGGAGTAACACACACAAATGATACAACGACAATTGAGGGACACACTATTGACAACAGAGCTACAAAGTGATACAACACAACAACTGTCTGATGGTCCTGCCCCAATTACGCATAATGGTAATGGAGACACATTTGAATCACCCATGTTTGAAATAGAGAAAATACTCTATAAGAAATATTTCGAGGGTCAATGGCATTATCAAGTCAAATGACTTTCCTTTCCATCTAAATATAATTCCTGGGTCGCATTTAATGATTTAAATCCTGCATGCCAGAGACGTGTGGATGACCCACATGCGGTGCATGTGTATAAACCACCGCGCAAAAGATAAATGACAGAGGTTGTGCCTGTACAGAAGTAAAAAAAAAACAACACAAAACAAAACAAACAAACAAACAAACAATAGCAAACAATACAAAACCAACATCAATAGTAAAATAACATAACATAAAAAGAGGACATACAAACCTCTCGTATTTTGAGTTAGTCCCCAAGTGTGTGCGATAGTACGAGAGACACGCCACAGTATCATTTAATTTCCGACTAATAAAATAAACTGTTTTCCAGTCAGCACCATGTTTTTGTTCAAGGATTGCACCCAACCCAAAAGGAGACGCATCTGGGATAGTTTTAGTCACGGCGGTTTCAATATAGACAATAAGTAGTGAGCCCTCTCTTGGTCACTATTATACATTTTAGATATTCTCGTAGATGGGGGCGCTAACGCGGAAGCGATATTTTCATTATTCTCCATAGATGGGTTTTTAAATGACCAACCAACAGCTTTAAAATAAAAAAAAAATGAATATATTATCGAAGAAGACATGCTAAACAGTTCCGTAGTATAACATAGGTACGATGTCATGGCTCCTGATTTTACGTGTGGTTGTATTGAATTTATTCCATGTTTTTCACCCAAAACTTAAGAAAATCTGGCATGTAAAGTTTACATGGTTATAAATAATTTTTGCAAAATTTTTGAAACATTGCAACTTGCTCCATGTTATTACTATTTGACTTCTACATTATCCTCTAAAAAATCTCTCTGACAACTGTTCTGGTAAAAATTGTATTTAAGTTTAAAAATGACCGTTTTTGGCCTTTAAAATACACGTGTTTACCCTAGGCAGGCCTAGCTTGTCTACCTTTTAGACGTTTATGGCGTAATAAATAACACAGACAAGATAACTAATATGTTTTTAAAATATAATTCAAATGTTTCTAGCAGTCTTCCATAGGCAAAACTAGGTCTAGGCTCCCTAAAAATAGCTTACGCTACGGGAGGGTAGGCTGCCGCCTGGGCTTAGGTGAAAGTAAACAATGTTTGGTCCGGAGGGTATTTAAATTTTAAGTATACGCGGTATGCTCTCACGTGAAATAGGCCTAGGCTAGGCATAGTCTATTCGCTATAGACATATTTTTAGAATTATTCAGTTTTATAAAAACATTTATCTTGTAATTTTAAAATGTCAAAAAATATTTGATTATTATTATTATTATTATTATTATTATTATTATTATTATTATTATTATTATTATTATACTTTGAAATTTCATTTTTAGTATCTGAGTTTTGGTGGTATTATTAATGTCTGATGTTCTGTCATAATTTTTTAATTAAAAAAAAATGGCAATAATAACTTTTTATTTTTAATTTTAAACAAGATACAAGCGAGCTGACAAAATACATCATGGAGATAATCAACTTGAACATAAAGGAAAGAGCAGCTGGATGGTGTTCATGGAGAGCAGCAGAAAAAAATGATACTAAGACAGATATTAAGGTATTTTAAATAATAAAAATTATTCTACTTCTGTACAATGGTTTTTTTTTTTAATTATGTATCATCACAATAATGCTTTATAAAACACATCGCATGTTCTTAAATACAGTATATCAAATGTTGTATTTTCATTGATATCCGTTTTGGTTATATTGTTGGGAGACCTTTACTAGTAGCAAGCGCCAGTCTTCCTAAGCATTAACTTGGTTGTCCATTTTTAAATGTTGCCCCTTTTTTTGAATGTATGGTGTTTATTTTTTTTTATTTTTATGTTTTGGAATGTTACTGTACTTGTATTCCCAAGCTATTATGAAATAATAATAATAATAATAATAATAATAATAATAATAATAATAATAATAATAATAATAATAATAATAAAACTGTTATGCCATTTGTTCCACATCGAAACCAAGGGAAAAGTGAGCGTACAATATAATTAACAATTAAAATATTTTACTTTCCATTGCCTAGAGTGAATTATATTGTTATATATTGCCTAATTAAAATATATTTATATTTATCTTTTCTGCTTCTTTAATTGTTACGACGCAGGATGAAAATCAGATACTATGGTGAGATATGTTTACATCTATCTGGTTTTAATCGATATGCAAGCTACATGGAAACAGATGAACTCGTCATTTTGTCTCTGCATCCCTGCTGTTACAGACAGTTTTCTTTAGCATTCTTGTTTGTATTTTTGAAGAGACCTGGGACTTTCAGATGATGGGAAATTTATATTTTCTCTGAATCAACTTACTATTGAGAACAGATGGTTTAAAACCCCATACCCTTTTTATGAAAATAAATTTACACACTAATTACTGCACATATTAACACAAAGCGCAATAACATATTTTGTTGTGCAGTACTATAATATAGTGTGAATATAGTGAATTTTCTACTTATAAAGTGCAATAGCAATTTGTACAAAAATAACTGTCAGTATTAGCCTGATTGCAAACCTTCAATTTGGATTCCTCCTGATGATGACATAATTAATATCAAAGTATTGAATCCCTAAACTTTGAGTAGACCTTTCGGTTTAATTTGGATTCTTGTATTTTTTAAAGGTTTATTTTGTTCATTAAAAATATAACATGTAGAACATAATGTTTGTGTCTATTTGTACGCTGAGGTTTAAGAAGAATGATGATTGTAAATGATACTGGCTATTTTCACGGATGAATATTGGATCATTGTTTACATTTATTTATATTTTAAATTTTCTTTATTTTAGAGCCATCCTAATTATTGCCATCAAAATATAAAATGCTATTCAATGCAAGCCTGTATTTATCATATATTAGCTGAATAAAAATAATATATATATTATACAATTATACTTTTAACATTTAACAACATTAATGCAGCAAAGCCTATCCAAAAGCCCAATAAAATCTAGGCCTCAATCTAGGCCTAGCGCATGTATAAACAACGCGTAAAATTGCGCGTATGAGCCCGTGGAGTTGTCAAGAACGCCTAGTAAAGTCAAAATATTTGCTGTTTTCAATCGATTATTTTTAAAAATCAGAAGAAGTTGTCAGGCCAATATTTCACAGATACAGGAACAGACACTGATTGTTCATTGGCGACCAACGCTAACATCCAGAAAAAAATGGACAATTTTTGTAAAACGACGATAATTACGACCATGTTTAGAGATAATTAACATTTGCGGAGTTGTTTGTTTACATTTTTACTGTAGACCGGCCTTACTTTTCTTGTTAAAATTCATGATTTTTATATAAATTCATGCATTGCAAAAATTTTGTTTAGTAGCTGATATAATAATTAGACAAACAGAACATGAATGGGGGGATATTATACTCATATATTAATTTTAGCACAATTCTACTATGTACCAAAAAATGCAGTTCCGCTAGGCTCGCACGATCCCAATCGCGACATGAGTGTGTTCGTCGAGTCTTGCGGTGCGTAAATATATGAAAGGCGCGTTGAAAACACTTATTGTCCCAATATAGTGCGTATAGAACCGCCGTGTAGTGGAAGCATCCTTTTTAATATATGCAACAACCGGAGCTGAAGCAATTTCCAATTTTAACTTATTAAATGCAATTTCATGCTTATCTACCCAAGTCCACTCAGCTGTTTGCCCATTCAACTTCCATAATTGACTTGCAATAGACCGAATTAGCCACAAAAGATGACGTCGTCACAATTTTTAAAACATTGATAGATTATTAGGAAGGTTCATAGAACCTTAAGAAGACGTTTAATTTGATTTATATGTAAAATTAAGTGAAATATACGTAGAGTTTTTACAGGCTAGGCCTCGGCCCCAGACACTTGTTGCACGACAACGCGACATGGCTGGATGTGATTATTAAGTGAGGCCAGACTGTAAACGTTCAGCTCCGTGCTGTCGTCAAGTCTTTTACTTGTTTAAACATCCAGTCTGTTGTTGGTGTGAATTTAGGAACATTATTCAATAATTTTGAATAACTTAGCTCTCCTTGAAATCTGCTTAACAAGCACATTCATCGAGCGACGCCATGATTCACTGTGAGTGAATACACGGCTGTTGCCGTCTTCGTGCTGTAACACAGGCATACACGACCATTGTACGTGCTAGTCCCCAAATAGTACGATTTATTCTCGTTAAATTTCACATTTGGCATACACAATCGTAGAGAAAAGATGACGTTACATTCATAAACATGTAACAATGGTTTCTGTAAATTTAAATCACGCTCAACTTTAGAAGCAAAGCGTGTATGAGATGTTTTAGTAAAGGATATTTTCTTAAATTACTGTGTAAATCGACTATCTTCGTGCGTTTGTTTTGGTTCGAATACCCATAATAGCTGAACAGCGTCGATCGCTAATTCGGTCTATTGTAGCAAAACCAACTATGAATTTAGAGCAAAATTGGGCCAAACCAAGAAAACTCTTTTAATTCAGATTTGTTATTTTGTCTAGAAGCTTTCAAAATCGCTTTAACTTTTTCGTCCTAAATGTTTTAATCCCTCTTTAAATAACACATCTCCTATAAATTCCATGAGATCTACCACAACAACAAATTTATTATAATTAAGGGATAATCCACGATCATTATAGAGTTTAATTATATTTTATAAACGTAAGATAATTCATTTAAATATGAAGCATATCTACGAATATCATCATGAATGTTACATGCATGTTTAAAAACAAAAACAAAAAAAATCGTAGCATAAAACGCCTCAGAGGCTATTTTTGGCCGTCAAGAAAACACAAACTTCATGGGGCATTCCCCAGACCACCTGTGGTAGCGTTGTCTCGATCAACCCCATTCACCCCCACCCCTCCCTTTCGGCCTCTTTTGGACATTTCAGGATCCGCCTCTAGCGCTCGCAGAATCACTCTAATGTTTAATAGCAGTCATGCTGCCATCTAGAGTTCAATAAACACCACACTTCAGTAATGAAGATTTCAGCGTAAAACGTGTGTCATTATTGTTGTCACGATACTGTTAGTAAGATATCACAGTTGGCGACGAAGATGATGGGCACAAAGTTAATCCCACACTTTGATAGTTTCGAAGTGCATGGAGAGGGTAATACACCGCTAAAAGGTGGAAGAAGTGTTTTTTTTTTTTTTTATCGCCAACATTAGAGACGCGGCAAGGCAGAAAGCCCTACTTCTTCACTGCTAGGCTGGGCAATCTAGCATTTGAAGTCAAACAAATTGCAAACAAAGTTTTTTTCTTTTTTAATTAAATATATATATAATGTGGGGATGAAATTCCTGAAATCACACCCCAGTCACACCTCGGGAACATAAAATAAATAAAATATTCAAATCAGGTTAAAAATATAGGGTTCTCATATCTTGGCAACAGCTTGTCGCAGAGAGTTGCTTTTTGTTTCAAACCAATCAGAACATGCATGTTTCTATTTGCTCTAATAGAAAATTTGCCTCAAAAATGAAATAATTGACCTCTGACCTTATATTAACTGAATTTGCATATCTCTGTGGCTAATGAACATAGAAACCTTACTTTAGTTCTTAAATCATTCACATTTATGTTTCTTTTCATTATATTAATAAATGGAATAAAAATCTATAATCAAACCATAGTCACGTATACTCTTCAAATGCAAATTAGCTCTTAATAAAGCAAATTACTTAATGAAAACATAGGAATCCAACATCTCAGCAACCGCTGGTCGCATAGAGTTGCTTTTTGTTTCAAATTAATCACAACATGCATGTTTCTATTTGCTCTAATAAAACATTTGCCTCAAAAATGAACGGAAATGCTACAATTTACCTCTGACCTTAATATCACTGAATTTGCATATTTCTATGACTAATGTATATAGAAACCTTACTTTAGGTCTCAAATTACTCAAATCATGTTTATTTGCATTATATTAATAAATGGGATGAAAATCTATAATCACACCATAGTCACGTATATTCTTCATATGCAAATTAGCTCTAAATTATGCAAATTACTTAATGAAAACATAGGAATCCAATATCTCGGCAACCGCTACTGGCAGGAAGTTGCTTTCTTTTTCAAATTATGCGGAACATAATATATGTTTCTATTCGCTCTAATAGAAAATTTGCCCTAAAAATTACCAGAAATGCTACAACTCACCTTTGACCTTATACTCATTAAATTTGCATATTTCTGTGACTAATATCAGAAGACGTGATTTATGTCTCGAAATTATTAAAATGCAGAGTCGCTTTCTTTTTAAAATATTTAAATATCAATGCATGTTTATATTTTTTCTAATTGAACATTTGTTCCACAATATCCAACATGCTAAAATTTTACCCTTGAGTTTGCATTCTGTGTATCTGACACTAATGTCTGTAAAAACCTAATATATTGTTCAAATGAATGTTTCTTTTCAGGAGCGAATCTAGAGATGTCCAAAAAACCTAACTAGGGGGCCCTGCGAAATGTTTGTGTTCTAGAAGCCCGAAATAGCCTCTGAGGTGTTTTGGGCAATGATATTTTTCTTTTTCTTTCTTTTCCTTCTAAAAAGAGGGGAGACTAGCCCATCCCCACCCCTAAATTTTCCTCTGCTTTTTGTTTTATTAGGGGATCTTAAACAATATCTTTGTAACATTCCCTGTTCCTGTATATAAAATTTACGCCCTCGGCCTAATTATGCCAATTATGGATGAAAATATAGGTTTCTCATACATTGAAAGCTGCTGGTGTTAAGTAATTGATTTTGTTCACGCTTTTTCACGCTTTCAGAAGTTTCAGTCTCTATTTGCTTCAGTACTGTATATGTATTCACCGGAATATATATCATTCAGGTTTTGATTCATTATACCATTATATATGATTAAATTCCTGAAATCACCCTGGCCACTTGCATTCTCTATATGCAATTTACCTAAATATGCAAATTAGAATCAGAAATAGTTGCTTTCCTTTTTTGCAATTGTTCAGAGCATGCAGAAATGGAGTATTTGATCATTTTGGGATATATTTATTATCCACAAAATAGATATCAAATCATTATTTTTTTTGAAAATATATATTATTTGATACTCTCTGTAATAAGACTTGTGCAAAATCACTAATGCCCTTGTTTATCACTAGATTCCCGCTCTATTTTCGTGTAACTTCATTACTACCAGTCAAAAGCCTTGACATTGGTCTCAAATTATTTTTAAAATATGCCTATATTTTATATAATATATTTCTAAACTAGAGAAGTTATGACAAAAAATGATCAGAACTCAAACATAATTATGACCCATGTTGCCCATAACTACCGACCATCTGAATCATCTTCAATAGTTAAGTTTAAAAATCTGATGAATCTTAAAAATCGGCGATAGATGATTTAACTTGAAATTTATGTAACATCCTTTGGTCCTATATAGAACAAATATCACATTATAAATGTATGGCTCTTTAGAAGTATATTGTAATTTGAAAGTAATTAATGTATTTCAAAAAGGCCTGATGGAGTTCTGGCATCGACTGCCTGCAAACTTGTGTTGATTACATTATCTTTTCAAACTTAATCTCAGAGTGCTAAACTATTAATAATTTCTTAATGTGTTATAAGAAGGCGGCAAAATATATAATTTAGTTGTAGCCTCACCTCAACATTTTACATCGATTATAGTTTTAGAAAATTGTTATTAGGTTCATTATCAATGACTATATCATCACATAACATTTTTTATGATTAAGATAATGACCAATAATATAAGGTCAAATTTTAATATTGATATATCACACTTACTTGAAAATTTTAATATTGATATATATATATGTGAAAACGCATTGCAAACACCTGATGGAGTTCTGGCATCGACTGCCTGCAAACTTGTGTTGATTACATTATCTTTTCAAACTTAATCTCAGAGTGCTAAACTATTAATAATTTCTTAACCCTTTCACTGCCGGCTGTTTATGTGTTAAGCCAACCACAGTGCCAGCTGATTACACTGCCATAATACGCTGTGTGCCAGCTGATTATTTACCAAGGTCAGCTTAAAGCCTAATTTTGATAGTGTGTTATTATTTGTCACATAACTCATAAATTATTGAAAATATGAAAAAATAAATCTAAAAAACTTTGTTCAGCATAGATTTTACATACCTATGCTATTTCTTCTACAATTTATAGCCATTTTTTGATTTAAAACTGAAGATGTTTTCTCCTCCATAATTAAAAAATGTTTTGCTATGACTTTGCTTATTTTTACAGAGTTTGAAAGACATTTGGATAGTTCTGAATAAAAGTTGCTGATGTTATTTATAATACATTATTTTTATAACCAATTATTGGATCCCAAATAAAATATTTTGTCCCATTCTTAACATTTTTTTTTTCTTGTTTTCACACACATTTTTTTTAATGAACTCACAGATTCGAGAGCAAGTCATCGTCAATATCCATTTCCTCTAGGCCTACATCGTCTAGGCCTAGGCCTAGGCCTAAACCTATTTCGTCTGCATTTATTTCTGGTTCTAAATCCGATCCATCATCGTCCAGCACGGCTGAAATTACTTCCTCAGCTGAATACCGTTTTTTCAGCATATCTGATTTTCAAACTGAAATTACTCTAACTTTTCAAAACATAGCAAAACTGGCATCAAAATGTTCAGAATTTCATTAGCTTTCTAACCGATAAAAAATATGTGTGGGTTAGGCTTGCTACAGCCGTTTAGCGGTCGATTTGTAGGAGACGTTTACCCGTTCGCATTTATGCGTTACCCGTTCGCATTTATGCGAAAACGGCACTGGCTGTACAGTGAGCCTATTCGCATTTATGCGAAATCGGCACTCACACCAGAGGGATCGTGTTCGCATTTATGCGAAGATGGCAGTGAAAAGGTTAATGTGTTATAAGAAGGCGGCCAAATATATAATTTAGTTGTAGCCTCACCTCAACATTTTACCTCGATTATAGTTTTAGAAAATTGTTATTAGGTTCATTATCAATGACTATATCATCACATAACATTTTTTATGATTAAGATAATGACCAATAATATAAGGTCAAATTTTAATATTGATATATCACACTTACTTGAAAAAAAATTATTAGGATATAAGACCCTATATTTTCATTCTTAATTTGCATTGTTTAGAGCAAGTTTGCATAATATGTACAGTGCATGTGATTATAGATTTCTATCTTTGCTATAATATTAAAAAAAAAACCCATAATTTTAATAATTAATTTTGTAAAAGAAGTTTCTATGGACATAAGTCGCAGAGACGCCATCAGTTAAAATGAGGTCAAAGGTCAATTTATCATTTCCGACCATTTTGTTGACAAGTTTTCTACTAGAACCAATAAAAACATAAAAATTTCGTACAATTTGAAAAAGAAAGCAACTCTCTGTGACCAGCCATTACCAAGATATAACAACCCTTTATTTTCATTTCTAATTTGCATATTTTAGAGCTAATTTGCATATTAACAGTTCGCTTGACCATGGTGTGATTATAGATTTTCATCCCTTCTGTAAATTTATTGAAAATAAACATGTATTTAAATTATTTAAGATTTAAGTAAAGATTCTGCGGAAAGTAGTCAGAGATATGTAATTTCGGTGACTATAAGGTCAAAGGTCACTTTTTAGCATTTCCGGTCATTTTTGTGGCAAATGTTCCATTACAGCAAATAGAAATATGCATATTCCGCACACTCTGGAAAAGAAAGCAACTCTCTGTCACCAGCCATTACCAAGATATAGGAATCCTTTATTTTCATTTCTAATTTGCATATTTTAGAGCTAATTTGCATATTAACAGTACATGTGACCATGGTGTGATTATAGATTTATATCCCTTTGATTAATATATTGCAAAGAATCATGTATTTGAATAATTTAAGACCTAACTTAAGATTCTACATATATTAGTTGCAGAGATATGCAAATTCAGTGAATATAAGGTCAGAGGTCAATTGCGGTATTTCCGTTCATTTTTTGGACAAATGTTCCATTAGAGCAAAGAGAAACATGCATATTTTGAAAAAGATAGTAACTCTCTGCGACCACCGGTTCCCAAGATATGAGACCCCTATATTTTCAACCTAATTTGCATATTTTAACTTATTTGCATATGTTCCCGAGGTGTGACCGAGGTGTGATTTGTAGAATTTCATCCCCTCATTATATGTACTTGATTAAAAAAGAAAAACCTTTGTTTGCAATTTGTTTGACTTTTGTGCTCTTTTTTGAGCTGGATTTGACGGTGGTCAAGCCTGTTTGACTTGTACGAGACACTGCGTGATCGAGGCACATCGTTTAACAGTGCAAAGGAGAAGTTGTCTACATGCTTCAACCAAGGAAAAACATTGAATGTGAAACGTACATATTCAGAAATACGAAAAAAAAAACATAGAGAAAAGATTACAGATTATATGACAAGGCTGCGACAGCTTGCTGTAAACTGTGAGTTTGACAACGTAAAATAAACAAATTATGCATTGTTGTGCGTTACAACAACTAAGCTACAAAGCACTCAAAACATCAGATGTGTAGCTCGAAGGTCTACACGACGAAGGACAAACATTGGAAATTAGCGAGCAGCATGCATCGAAGGCATGAGTTTTGTAAAACCTAAGTCTAGGCTACTCATGTAAATAATCATAAAGATAGTAATGTTAATTCTAGTAATGATAGTTGTAGTCAACGGCGGCAGAACGTTTTTGAAAGTGGGGGGGGGGGCACTTAATAAGGTCGAGTATGCGAGCGAAGCGAGCATCTAGACTGGAGGCCGCCAAGGGCACCCGGTTGGGGTCCAGGGGGCGGAGCTTTCTGGAAGCTACGGATATTTTATGAAGTTTGGTGAATTTATTTTATAGGCATCAAGCTACTGTAATATGATTTTCATATTTCTTTTAATTTCCAGTGGCGGATCCAGGAATTCGAAATAAAAGGGCCCAGGATGGGTACTTTGACAGATAGAAGATTTGTAGTACCTCAGCCCCACCATGGTTGGGGCTGAGGTAAGAAAATTTGTGATTATGGCACCTCTAGATGGCCGGAAATTGCACTTCCAGACATAAAATTTGAATATAATTATCTTTATATCTCCATTTTTTTTAATTGAACAATTTAGGAGGGCGGGCCGTCTGGGTCCCCTTGAATCCGGCACTGGGTACTTCAGCAGATTGAGAATCTATACCACATCTCAGCCCCTCCATGGTTGGGGCTGAGGCAAGAAAATTTGTGATTATGGCACCTCTAGATGACTGGAAATTACACTCTTAGACTTAAAATTTGAATATAATTTTCCTTATAATCTCCATTAAAAAAATTGAACAAATTAGCCTCCTTTTCCTTCGATGGATAAAAATTACCCTTCTATAAGCTAAGCTCGGAAATGATACTCCAACTGTGGCGGGTCCACAAAGTCGAAATAGAGGGGTTCCAGGGAGAGTCTTGCGTAAATAGAATGTCCACCCGCCTAAGCCCCACAACTGTTGTTATTATGATTATGGCACCTCTAGATGGCCGGAAATGGCAC
>NW_022743765.1:235927-251826 GCF_011630105.1 Anneissia japonica | reverse complement strand
GTGCTGAATCTAACCATAGGCCGACTACTACTGTGAATTCTTCCGAGTGTTACCGCTGTGGGGGTACCTGGCCACACCCTGGACAGTGTCCTGCTAGTGGGCGTAAGTGTACGCATTGTAAGAAAGTTGAGCATTTTGCCAGGAAATATTGAAATAAACAACAGGGTAATAATGTAAAAGGTCATACTGTTAGAGAAATACAGGATATTGATTATTTAGATAATTCTGATAATGACTATACTTTCATTCTAGTTAATAATAAATAAAAGAACAGAACTGATTAAGTTAATGTTCTAGTAAATGGTCAAAGGTGTAAAGTGTTAGTTGACACATGTTCGATTGTAAATGGGATGAATAGTAATACAGCACGTTTAGTAAAGGCTAAATTAAAGCCATGTTCCAAACGGTTGTTTGCATTTAATGACTCCAAACCATTACCACCTGTTATAGTTAAATTTGATTTTAAGCTAAAGTACAAAAATAAACTTATTAATAGTGAGTTAATTGTGGTTGAGGGTACAACCGGTCCAATGTTGAGTCATGAAACATCATGTGATTTAGCTATATTACGTATTGTGCATGAAATGACAGCAGATGATGTGTATCAGAAATATTCAAAATGAAAAACACCTCTGTAAAATTGCACATTGATGAAAATGTTCTACAAGTACGTCAGACACACAGAAGAATTCCTTTTCAAAAATGGAAAAATCTAAGTGAATGTTTAGATTATTTGTTAGACTAAGACATGATCGAACCTGCCACTGCTGGTCCTACCAAATGGATAAACCCAATAGTGTTAGTTCCGAAACCCAAGCAACCTGGAGATGTACGCTTGTGTGTAGACATGCGCGAAGCAATCGAGACTATTTCACGCGAACAACATTCTGATGCCCACTATTGATGACGAAATATACGATTTAAATGGTGCGACCGTCTTCAGTAAGATTTATTTGAATCATAGGTATTATCAGCTCCCACTTCATAAATAATCGTGATACATCACAACATTCTCGACACACAAAGGCTTATACAGATATAAAAGATTAAGCTTTGGAATGAATGCAGCAGCAGAGAAGTTTTAAAACGTGATGGCGTCCGGAATAGCTGATATTCCGAATTTAAAGAACATCAGTGATGACATAATTGTGTGGTAAAGATATGGCCAGTCACAATGTAGCGTTGAAGACAATTTGCTAAACAAATAACATTCAATTCTTTGGAATGGTGTTCAGTGCAAATGGTATGACACCCGATCCCAACAAGGTCAATGTAATTCAGTGTGCGAAATCACATGAGAGTGCGAGTGAATGCCGTAGTCTACTAGGCAGGAGTAACTATGTTTCTCGTTTCATCCCAGGGTATGCAGAGTTAGTTGCACCTATGTTAAAGCTCATAAAAAAAATGCTGTATTTGAGTGGGGAGAAGCTAAGCAGAAAGCGTTAGATGAGTTGAAAGTTCGATTAACAAGAGACACTGTTATGTCTAATTTCGATCCAAATAAGGCCACAACTATAATTGTTGATGCAAGTCCACGTGCATTAGGTGCCGTATTGACACAAGGAAATCACGTCGTTGCATATAGTAGTAAAACATCGAAACTCATTATTTGCAAATTAAACGCGAAGCTTTGGTCTTAGCAAGGACGTGTCGACATTTTAGCATGCATGTGCTTGGTAAGCAGTTTGCAATTATCACAGATCATAAACCACTGTTGGCAATATCCAACAATGCGAGATCAGAAGTATCGACGAATCGAGAATAGGAGACTTCGAGTTCAGTGTTTAGACTTTGTAGTGTATTATCAAAAAGTAAAAGACAATCCTGCTGACTGTGTGTCTAGATATGTTGAGGAACATGATATTGACAACAATGATGACTTTGTAAGCCGTTCATGTGACCGTCAGGCTGTATATACACTTAACTCGTCTATGCCAGTAGCATTATCCATCGACGAGGTAGCGAAAGCAACAAGTACAGATAACGTATTACAAGCAGCCAAACAAGCTATCCTGACATAGTCGCCTGGTGCATGGACTGATGACAGAGTAAAGAATTTCGCTGCAATTCGTGGCGAATTAACACTTGTCAATGATATATCACGCGGTCATAGAATCGTTATTCCACAATCGCTTACAGATCGTGTTGCATTAGCGCACGAGCAGGGGCGGATTTAGGGGGGGGGGGGCGGCCCGGCCCCGGTCCCCCCTTTCGGAAGGTAAAGAAAAGAAAAAAAAAAGGAAAAAAGAAAGAAAAAGGAAAAAATGATAGCCCACAACGCATCAAATGTTATTTTCGGGCGTCTAGAACACAACAATTTCGCGGGGGCATGCCCCCGGACCCCCTAGGATATTGTTGTCTCGATCGGCCCAAATTTCGGCCCCCCTTTCGGCCCCCCCTTTTGGACATCTCTGGATCCGCCCCTGACGAGGGTCATCAGGGAATCGTGAAAACTAAGCTGTTTCTGTGCGATAAGGTATGGTTTAAATCCGAAAATGGACAAATTGTCTGAAAATACTGTCAAATGTGTTATGAATGTCAGATTGCCTCAGCTTCGAAACCGAGGGAACCATTGCGTATGACTGAGTTACCCTAAGCAGCGTGGCAAGAAATAAGGACGGAATTTGCAGAGATAGGCTCTAAATATGCTTTGATTATAGTAGATGATTACTCGCGCTATCCAGTTGTGGAAATAGTCCATTCCACTTCTGCTCTTAACGTGGTAATACCGACGTTGGTCAAGGTATTTGCTATGTTTAGGACACCTACCCAGTTGTCAAGATAAACAATGGTCCTTCTTTTAATGGGAATGACATTCAGCGGTTTGCTCAGCAGTTTGGTTTCAAACACAGAAAGGTGAATCTGTTATGGCCGGAAGCGAACGGTGAAGCTAAAAGATTTGTTAAAATGTACGTTCAGGAAAGTACATCGCAAGTATATTGTTTTAAGTAGTTGAAATAATAATTATACAGACAGAACATGAAAAGGGGTATATAATACTCATAACATTTTTGGCACAATTCTGCTATATACCAAAAAAAATGCAGTTTCGCTAGGGTCGCACGATATCAATCGCGACGCGAGTGTGTTCGTTCGAGGCTTGCGGTGCGTAAAGAATATTTATATATTATATGAAAGGCGCGTTGAAAATAGTGCGTATGAAACCGCCTTGTCAATGAGCAAAGGATTGCAAGGGGAGATTTTTTTAGGGGGCGAGTTGGCTGGTTCCCAAAAATATTGCTCCAACCTATGGGATCTTGGAGATGTATCACAACGTTGTGTAAGAATAGACAATATGCATATTACGTGTAGCTAACTCACAAAGGAATAGTTGTGCGTAGGAGGGGGGGGGGGAGATCCCGAAAACTAAGACCTACGAAAGCTAAGATCTAGGACTCACTCGAAATTTAAGACCCCGAAAATTAAGACCCCCAACTAGTTGTGCTAGGATTTCTAGACAATACTGCCCTCCCATGGCAAAAGGGCATAACTGACAATTTGCTGTTTTGGAGATATTAAGCAAAACGTGTAATCTATTTAGCCCTAAAATGTGTTTTAGTATTTGATTTCATGGTTAATGTATTCAAATAGACAAATAATGTCTCTTCCAGTGTAGCACACATTTTTTCTATAAATATTGATTTTTGCGCTCAAAATGTCAGTTATGCCCTTTTGCCGTGGGTTTTCTGATTCAAGACATGTTGACAAACTTTGGCAAAAGGATATAAATACCTAGTTTAGTTCCTTTCAACGCAATTTTCAGTCGGATTTTTCAAAAATAACATTCAATATATAATTTCATATGTTAGTCATGTATAAACTATAAAATAAATGTACAATAATACCAAAGAAACGCATTAAATAATAAATACTAAAATTACAAACGATTAAAAACCCATGTATAGGCTAACCAAGTATACAAACAAGAAAATGAATTAACATTAGTATGCTATTATGTATCAACAAAGCCTTTTTGGCTCAAGGTGCTAGATCGAGGACCCTTTGGGTAGGAGGCCTTATGGACCCTAGGGGTCTGGGGCCCCGCACAAGAGCGCATAGGCGTTACGTCACTGCGTGAAGGATGCATGCGTATGCGTATATGAAATAGAACTGCTGTTTAGTTAGAATGCGCATGTGGCTGTTTCTATGTGTACGTTAAACAAGAATTACAATTATTTTTTACAAAGTAAAATAATAAATTTATATTTTAAGTCATGTAATTATAATATAAATTAGGCCTATTATTATTATTATTATTATTATTATTTATTATTAATTATTATTATTATTTGTATTATTATTATTATTATTATTATTATTATTAGCAATTCTTCTCTATGATCCAAATTCAAGTAATAATGAAATGATTACGAATATTATTTTATATATTCTAATAAAATATTTAGAAAATGTATTATATATATAGATTTATGTAAAAAATTAAAATCCAATTCGGCTTTGTTCAAACGAAGAGTAATCTTTTCATATTTCCTTAATAAAGAAACTGGTAATCTTCTTGAACTGAAATCCTTGATAATAGAACCAAATGGACGTAAGTTGACAAAAAATACAACGCATTTTAAAAATAACACAAAAGATTTAATGGCAGACATGTTATATAGATTTAGATGGAAATGTAAGTTGTTGTTTGCTTAGTGAACACAGTTGATTCGAGTAAACTGTGCATTTATACTTTTTTGTCATGCCATTTGCTATAAATAAATGTTGTAGTTGTGCCTCTTTGTCATAGTTATTTGCTAAATAATCGTTTTAGTTGTCCCTCTTTGTCACTGTTATTTCTAGTTAAAATGTGAATTGTTATTCTGCCATGGTTAATTATTTTTATTAAACAGTTACTATTTTCCTGTAGTTTATTTCCATAGTATTAAACTGTTGCCATTCAAAGTAAGGCAAGATTATATAGCATAAATTAACTAGGCTTATCATGTTTGCCTAACATTAACTAGACATGCTATTGTCAAGAATCATACTATTTAACCAATTTCTATTTACAAATTGTGAGTACACAAACAGTAAGAATAATAAAAATAATACAACTTAACATGCAACCTTCATTGTAACCAGGGAGAAAGCTCTCTTCTGATTGGTTGGCTGTTGAAAGAACGTCACGCTTCAGCGTATCACAGCCTATCTTTGCAGTTATGCCCTTTTGCCTTTGAAATTTACTGACAATTGTGTAGTTATGTCATTTTGCCATGCCCCTATCTAGCCCGGGGGACACTTTTTAATTTTTTTTTGTGTCAACATGTGTAACATGATGTACTGACCCCACTAGGCTATATAACTCATTTTCGCCAAAAATGTCAGTTATGCCCATTTGCCATGGGGGGGGGGGGGCAGAATAATACCTTCATTCGAAAGCCAACATAAATGTATATAACTGACTGATCATGAAATAAACACAAGTAGTATCATCGATACTAGTTAGGTCCCTTTTTGCGACGTTTACTAGAGCAAACATATACCAACAAACCGTTGTACGTGTACATGGTAGGTAGTTTTAACCTTAACGTTAACGGGTGACATCATAATTTATTCATCTTGCGTTGCCGAGTACGTTAATTAAAGGATTTTACGTGCTCGACGTCTGTTAGTTACGGGTTTGCGCATGCGTATTTCGATTTGTTTACAAAAGGGGCAGAGCTATCGCGCTGCACGTTGGGTACTAACGTTAAAGTTAAGGTTAACTTTGTGCAGCGAAAACTACCTACTAATCGCATTCAACGCAACAATACTCAAGGTCTGAATCTACACTGAGAAGCATGCATTGCGACTGACAGTACATGGCGCAATAAACATTATAGCCTGCCTTCTTCGCGTCTTACTTGTAGTAATTGACGCTACGCGAGAGCCACTGAATATAAGGTAAGTCTTGTTTACTTGCCTGTTGCTATTATAATCGATAATTACTACAGGATTATGTGAAAAGGGGTAGATTAAACGCCGCCAACAATATTATTATCTGTTTAATTACTTTCATAATTGTGTGTAGTCTTTTTAATAATACCATGGCCAATAACACATGCAACATTAATAATTAGAATAAAAATACTTTGTTTTATATAATATAATAAATTTGAAACAATGAACAAGAAATTAAGTTACACTACGAACAAAATATTATCTTTACTACAATATATTATGCTTACATTTTAAAAATCACGATACAAATTCAAGAAATCAATTTGTGCCAAAAAAGACATTAAAATGCATCTTAAAACGCTAAAAACACCGGAGCGGCTGGGCCCTTTCCCCAGACCCCCACCGGGAGCCCAGCACGTCCCCAACCCCGAGCACCTGTCTCAAGGCCTTCGCATCTTCGTTACGCCAAATCAAATTCAAATCAAATCAAAGACATTTATTAACTTCCATAGAATACACAAAATATACACAGTAATATGATTTAAGTTAAAGATTAAAACAATCAATGGAAGAAGGCATGATCCCGAGAAGAAAAATATCTTGTGCTTGGCATGCCTTAAAGGAAATGAAAGTAGAAACAATCATAAAAAGGAATTCAAAGAAAAAAAAACAAATAATAAATAAATGTTTAATAAGTAAATAAAAAAGAAATAAGTAAATATATAAATAAACAAATAAGAAAATAAATGACAACAGAAGTTCATTTAAAAGTTATGACTGAGGATATAATAATTTAATAGTATGACGTTAGGTGTAGTTTTCTTTTCTTTGAGAATGTTTTAAGAGAACTAGCATTAAGAATTTTGGGAGGGCGATTATTCATCATTGAAGGGCCTGAATATCTAAAATTATGTTATGTTGAAATTAATTAGTGTTGTGAGAAGGTGTGGGAATATGAGTTCCAGATTGTGTGGGGTAATTGTGAATAGATTGATTGGGAATAAACATATTGCATAAATGATGTGAAAGAATAGAATGCGTAGCAGAGAATACAAATTTTGCTTGTTGGACTAAATTAATGTGGAGAATAAAGGGGAAGAATGAGACCATGGTAGAGCGTCAGCCATGATACTGATAGCCTTCTTTTGTAGAATTTGGAGTTTGTTGATGTTGGATAAATATGTATTGGCCCAGACAATGTTGCAGTAGCTCATATAAGCAAGAATGAGGAAGCAGTAGAGGATACGGAGGATGTTATTGGGTAAAAAGGATAATCTAGAAATGATTCCAAGGCTTTTGGAAATTTTAAGTTCTATCCCAGTGATTGTCTAAATATAAATTTGCAGGTTGAACAGTGGGGATGATAGAGTTATCAATAAAAATGTAGTTTGAAAGGTCAATATTGTTTTTTAATTTCTGAGGGTTTCCAAACAGAATGAAGTTACATTTTTTATAATTATTGAGAGTTTATTCGCAGCAAAGTGTTGAGACATGTAAATAAGATTGGAATTAACATTATCGAATAATTTATTGATATTTTGATCGGATAATTAAAAAAAAAACACGGTAGTGTCATCAGCATAGAGGGAAAAAAGTGAGAATTGAAGAAGAAAGATGAATGTCATTGATATATAAAATAAGAGGGGACCAAGTAAAGAACCTTGAGGAACACCACAAGTAAATAGACTGAAATTTAAAATTGAATTACAATATTTGGTACACTGGGTACGATTAGATAGATAACCTTTGAAGAGCTTGAATGCGGGTCCGCGAATTCCGTAGTGAAATAATTTATATATTTATTATATTGTGGTCGATATTGTCGAAAGCCTTGGACAGATCAATACAAATTCCGATAAAAAGATGGCGATTTTCAAATGCATTACAATTTTGTTTGTTAGATCAATGAGGGCCATGGATGTACTGTGTCCTTTTCTTAAACCATGTTGTTTATTGTAGAGAATATTTGGAGTTAAATGCGAATGTTCGATCGTAGATTACTCTTCTTTCGAGAATATGGATAGAATTGAAATGGGGCGATAGTTGGATTTATCACTGGACTTATATATACAGGGGTAACACGCGCTAGCTTCATCTTATCTGGGAACACACCATAGTATAGCGAGAGATTGAAAATATGGGATAATTGGAAAGAAATAAAATTAGCAACATATGTATTGGGTATAGCATGAAAATCATCGATACCAGGAGATTTGTTAGTATCAGAAGAGTTAAGTATTTTGATAATTTCTGCCTCATCAACTGGAGTAAAAAATAATGAATTTGGAATTGGGTTGGGTAGGAAGTCTTTGAATGATTTGGTGGGATGGGGAATTTTGCTCGCAAGTGATGGTCCAATTTCCACGAAATATTTGTTAAATGCGTTGGTCCCGCATTCATTTTTTTCGCACACCCAGATGGAAACCACCATACGGCCCTATATCAAGCCGTTTTATCATATACCTCTAAATTAGTGTTAAGATATAATGCATTCAACTTAACAATAAATGTTCTCCAGTTAACTGCAATTGAACTAGTGTTTAGTGTAATACGTTGCAATTGAAGTTAAGTTAAAATGCATTCAAGTTAACTGCAATTGAATTAGATGTACTGTGTCCTTTTCTGAAACCATATTGTTTATTGTAGAGAATGTTATACTTGGAGATAAATGCGAATGTTCGATCGTAGATTACTCTTTCCAATGATTTCGAGAATATGGATAGAATTGAAATGGGGCGATAGTTGAAGAGATCAGATTTATCACCGACTTGCAGTTAACTCAAATACAATTAATGTTAAGTTGAATGCAATTAATGTTAAGTTGAATACATTACACTTAACACTAATTCAGTTGTATTAACTTGAATACAATTTAATGTTAAGTTAAATGCATTACACTTAACATAATTCAATTCTTGTTAGCTCGGACAATCTTAATGTTAAGTTAAATGCATTCCACTTAACACTAATTCAATTACATTAATTCGTATGCATTTAATGTTAAGTTTAATGCATTTCCACTTAACTCTAATTCAATTGCAGTTAACTCGAATTACATTTAATGTTAAATTGAATGCCTTTCCACATAACATTATTTCAATTGCAGTTAACTCGAATGCATTTAATGTTAATTGCAACGTAGTGTAACTCTGAATGTGTTCCAAAAATACAATGAATACCAAGACACCATGTAAAGCTGATTATAAAAGGGTTTTATTCGTTAAATACGTGACCACAAGACGCAGCTTGTCCACGCCAGTCATCCGAGACTCGTCTCCCCTCTAGTCTCCTATCCTATTGGGCGGCCCACGAGACTATTTCGCGGGACCATCCAATAATGTATATGTTGAATAGTTGAAAGATTACACTATTCCTCCTCTTCCTAAGAAGTGTCCCACTTCTCATATATACGCAGAAAATAACAAAAATACATAAGCCTATCTATGCATTATAGTATTATAATGAACATAATGAAATACATTAAATAATCTTCTGCACATTATTAGCAATCTCATTATAGAGTTACAGTATTTAATTAAGTGTTCATAAAATTAAATATTCCTTTATTTAGCAGGGTGTTCCTGTGTCAATTATTATCAATTCTGTATACAGTAATATGATTTAAAACGGAGTTCATATAATAGGCCTATGCGTTCAATAACTCTTAATTAAAGAATATCATCCGACAGGGTCAACAGTTCCTGTTCGAAACACATCATAAAACGATGATTGCATCCATTGGTTAACATATGAAGGTTGTTAGATGAAGTTCACATCCCTTGATGAGATTGAGTACTGGTTAGATTCCGTCGATGAATTTCTTGATGACACTAGGACTGTTGACATCACTCCAGCATATGAATGGTATACGGTGAAGAGGTATGGGGTGCCATATACAGCAAAAGTCCATGTTAAAACCAAAATGTTATTGCAAAATCCAATGTCGAATTTATCAAAACGTAGGCGTAAATTTCTCAAAATGTAGATCTAGTTTCCCAAAATGAAGTTCTAATTTTTGAAAACGTAGATCAAATTTTCCAAAATGTAGTTCTAATTTCTTTAAAATGTAATTCAAATTCAAAACGTAGGTCTGACTTAATCAAACGCCCTCTCCAAATTCTATTCCAAAACGTAAATCAAAAACCAGCCTGGTTTTAAATGCATTTTACAACAACACTAGACATGGACTTTTGCTGCGTATGGCACTAGACTTGCGAAATATAAATCAAAACTAATCAGCCAAGCATGACGTGGGCCTGTTCCATTTATGATGGGGAAAATACAGTTTCGCTGCAGTCCAATGCCGTAAACAATGCTTCCAAGTGCGTCTGCTAATTTTTAATTGTCAGGGTACCGCGATCACGAGCCCTATGAAGCTTATTTTTTAACCTTAATTTTTTTAAATTGGGATCGCCCAGAATTGCCGGCACCTCCCGGAAGCGGAAATGCCTCAGTGATCATCATGTCACAGTAATAATACCGTGCGCCCTCAGACACGAAGACATCTCCGACAGTGTACTGCTCCGGAAGGTGCTAGCGATCATGGACGACTCCCAAGAAATGAAGAAATTAAAAAAAGATAAAATTAAAAAAAAAAAGAGTTAAAGCAATTCAAGACAAGTTTTCCTTAATACGTATCTAATATCATCTCTTTCAATTTTTTTTTTGACCGAATTTAGCGAATTTATTTTTAAAAGGCTATCATACAGCTCATTCCAGATATTTGGTCCGTGAATAAAAATAGATCTGTGACAGGATGCCAGTCTTCAAAAACATTTGTTTGACATCTTCAAACATTTTGTTTGAATTTCTTAGGGTTGTTGCACGTTCACTTTTTGTATTACCATCAAGAATTTCGCATAAGGGAGTTTTAAACAATAAAAGCTGGGTTCTGATGTTTGAGACCATGCTTCTGATTTTCTAATCAGTCTGCTCTGCATCATATGACTACTTATACACACTTTTACTATATTATAGGCCTAGACTAGGACCAGGCCTCCTACTATAGTATAGAGGCCTAGTCCACGACCTTGATGCAAATCCCAGCCCACATAAGCCTAGCCTATAATGCCTAGCATAGGACTCGTGATAGGGCTCGTAGTACCCTGACCATTAAAAAATAACAGACGCACTGGGAAGCGTTCGCGGCATTGGACTGCAGCGAAAAATGATTCCCCCATCATTAATGGAACAGGCCCACGTCATGCTTGGCTGATTAGTTTGATTTACATTTCTTAAGTCTAGTACCATACGCAGCAAAAGTCCATGTCTAGTGTTGTTGTAAAATGTATTTCAAACCAGGCTGGTTTTTACGGAGCCCCTAAATGGACATGGTTAAAGAAAATCGAGGGAACTAAATAATATATTTGTCGTCGGCTGTTCGTCATGGGTGGCGCAAGGATTTGCCTAACGGGGGGACCGAGGTCCCCTTCTGGGAGTCGATGCCAAGACAAGGGCCCGGTTGCTCCGACGAAAGCAAAGTGATTGTCAAAATTTAAAAACTGTCTAAACCTTTTGATCGTAGCTCGACCACATCCACTTTGCTTTCGTCGGGAAAATCTGACCCCTCGTCGGAGGCATCGGAACTCCCAGTCGGGGATCTCCCCCTCCCCTGTCGGGCAAATCCTGGTGCCAACCCTGACGAACAGCCGACGCTAAAGGCACTATGGGTGCACCATACACGAAATATTATTTCGACGGAACGAAATAGTATTTCGAGGGAACTAAATAATATTTCGAGGGAACGAAATAATATTTCGAGAGAACGAAATAATATTTCGAGGGAACGAAATAATATTTCGAGGGAACGAAATAATATTTCGAGGGAACGAAATAATATTTTGTTCGAACGGATTTGGTAGGGATTGGCCGTACTGTTAAAAGATATAT
The DNA here is from genome assembly GCF_011630105.1 of Anneissia japonica. Lineage (NCBI taxonomy): Eukaryota > Metazoa > Echinodermata > Crinoidea > Comatulida > Comatulidae > Anneissia > Anneissia japonica. The sequence goes on along the minus strand of NW_022743765.1, from coordinate 240,054 downwards.
TTTCCCTCGTTTCACGGAAAAGTGTTCCCTGAATAGGGGTGTCCCGAAAGGAGGGGTCCTAATGTATATTATGCTGTAATCGCCACTGAATGGTATTTTTTACAGTTTACAAAGGTTTAAACGCCAATGTGTCTAATGCAATCACGTCATTAACCTGTCTCTTATACACATCTAGATGTGTATAAGAGACAGGAAAAAGCACAATTCGTCGGGGAGAAACAAAAATTGTATGTATTTTCTACATTATTTAGTAGAATCTAATATCGATTAAATAAGTTTTTGAAGCCCTTACATTTTCAAAATTTAAAAACTGTCTAAATCTCTTAATCGTAGCTCGCCCACACCCACTTTGCTTTCGTCAGGGAAATCTGACCCCTCATCAGGGGCATCGCCCTTCCCCCTCCTCCTCCCGGGGACCTCGGCGTCGGGAAAATCCTGGCTCTACCCCTGACGAACAGCCGACGCTGAAGGCACTGGGCGTACCATACACGAAAGAATATTTCGAGGGGACGAAATAATATTTCGAGGGAATGAAATAATATTTCGAGGGAACGAAATGATTTCGTTACCTCGAAATGATTTCGAGGGAAAGAAATAATATTTCGTTCAAACGAAACATTATTTCGTTCCTTCGAAATGATTTCGTTTCCTCGAAATTATATTTCGTTCCCTCGAAATATTATTTCGTTCCCTTGAAATATTATTTCGTTCCCTCGAAATAGTTTAATATTATCTTTAACCATGTCCCTTTAAGGGCTCCGTAGGTTTTTGATTTACGTTTTGGAATAGAATTTGGAGAGGGCGTTTGATCAAGTCAGACCTACGTTTTGAATTTGAATTATATTTTAAAGAAATTAGAACTACATTTTGGAAAATTTGAATTACGTTTTGAAAAATTAGAACTTCATTTTGGTAAACTAGATCTACATTTCAAGAAATTTACGCCTACGTTTTGATAAATTATACATTGAATTTTGCAAATAAATTTTGATATTAACATGGACGTTTGCTGCGTATGGGACCCTATAAAGAGGAACTGCTCAGAATCCATGTACTGTACCATACGAAAGGCGTATGATACAAAAAATAAAGCGTCCCAAATAAAAGAAAAAACATGTCACAAATAAAGCAACACAAAGAAAACTCTACCATCATTGTAGCATATAGAAGCGTATCAGTACAGACCATCTCCATATAATCCATTCGATAGTACAGCATACGAGGAGCGTACGGTGCAAACGAAATCATTCAATAGCGCAGCATACGATTAGCGTACAATGAAAAAAAAATCTGCTGTTATGTAATACATGTACTCACCAGCGCCCCTCAAAAAGTGCAAAAAAATATTTTAAGCGCCCGGGCGCTTATTCGTGCGAGTACGATAATCTCTGGTGGGAATTTAAATACGTAGCCTTGCCTTGCAACGAAAGTATTGTATGGTAGTGAAAGTTTATTCCCACTCACTGCAGCTGAACATGTACTTGCGCGAATAATCGCCCCGTTTGAATAACCGCCCCTCCTAACTTCCCTAATTTCCTTAAGCGCCCTGTTCGAATAACCACCCCTTCTAATTTGAATAAGCGCCCCCTCATAAGATTTTCTTTTTTAAGTCAATAATCCAATCAATTCCAAGACTGTGGTTGTTGGCATGATTTGAGATGTAGAGTGGAAACACATTCTTCTTCGGTCATTATCAAAATGAGGATATTTCTCTTGGACAGATGAGAGCTACGATCCCTGGACAGACAGTATATTTCCAACTTTACTCTTTTTACATTTGTCTATGCCTAGTCCTAATCCTCTTTTTGTTTTTCCGACCTTTAGCACATTCTCATCCGAGTTTTCAAGAAAAAATACAATTATCCTACTTCCTTGTAATCTCAATCGGCCGATGGCCAACAAGCTAACCACTAGAATCTTCTATTTTGCTGTTATGTAAATATTCACGCATTCTTGTCATGAGCCATGTGCTCTGAACGATTATTTTTTCTAACCACCATTCCTAATGTCCTTATATAATATTTTTTTCATTCAAAAAATGCCTCTTGAATTTTAATAATTTTCCATAAGAATCCTTGATTTTCATCTATTTCTATAAGCGTCCCGTTTAAATAAGCGCCCCTCAGAAAGTGCAAAAATATGTTAAGCGTCCGGGCGCTTTTTCGCGCGAGTACGGTACTAGGCTACAACAAAGTCAAACAGAGCATAGAATTTTATGTTCAGAAAAATTTGCTGCAGCAACTACAGTAATCAGCAATCATCCATAGGCCGATGTCTAGTAGTAGGGCCTCGGTTTAGGCTTAGTCAAAATAATTACCGGATGGATCCTCTCTCTCTCTCTTTGTGAATGTGATGCAAGTCTGGACAGCTCGGGTCGGCTAGCTGCACCCTGATGATGATAGATGAAGGCTCGATCGAATGTTATCTCTGGTAGAAAAAGATAACGGCTGGTCCAAGGCACCAGTGTAACCCTGAATGTATTCAAAAAATACAATGAAGACCGAGACACTTTGTAAAGATGATTATAAAAGGGTTTTATTCGTCAAATGCGTGCCACAGGACGCAGCTTGCTCACGCCGGTTCTCCGAGACTCGTCTCTAGCTCTCCTCTAGTTTCCTCCTATCCTATTGGGCTATTCGCGGGACCATCATATAATATCGTCACCGTTTCCACGAAGAGACACAAACTTCAAAAATCATATTTTTTCATTTTTTTTTCTTTGACTTTTTGGTTATATACATCGAACTTTAGCTTTTCATCTAATTTTTAAGAGTGGAACTACACTAATTAGCTAATTAAGCTAATTAGCCGTTGCGCACAAACCGAGAAAATAGATTTTTCGTTTTCACGAACAGACACAAACTTTCATTGGGTTATCAAAAGACGCGCGTGCGGCGTTGAAATCGTTGTGATCGCTAGGTAAGGCCTAGCTTGGCTAGGGCTAGATGTAAAAAATAGATTTCCCTAGCTTACCTAGCTAAAGCATACCGGTACCCTTCTTGCAGTATAACCTGGGATAGATCTATAAACGTGCATCAAATGTGGAATTATTCGTTAAAAACATAATTATTAAAGCAGGATAAGCCGAGATTGTAGGCATGTTTTCGCCCTTGACTACAATGGGTAACACCAAAGAACTTAAATAGCAGAAAAATGAGCTGCTCCGCGTATTTGCATTAAAATCGATGGAACATTCGCCCTCCTGTGGTAGCAGTAAAATTTGAACATTTTACTAAGCGGAGAAACTAAAGGAAACAAGCGAACAAGAGCAACGCCTTTATTATTTTACATAGCACCGCCGCGCGGTTGCAGTAAAATTGCTCTCCGTTTACCCACAATGCCTTTTAAACGGATGTTCCACTATATTTGGAAGCTGCTCTATCTTTTGCTATTTATTATCTTTGGTAACACATAGCTAAAATACAGTTTGTGCAAATGTGTGCCTTAACAACGGGTGCGCGTACAGCGCGTACCGTTTTTTACGAAAGAGACACAAACTTCACTCTACGTGTAAACAACATAATTATGGTGTGTTTATTCTAATCGTTTTCACGAACAGACACAAACTGTTCACGCTAATTAACAGGTTGATTAAAGTTAAGAAAAGAAAAATAAATTAACATATTTGGATTGTTTAATGCTTTATCTTTAAGTATATGTAAAAACATATTCAAAATCCCGTTATCTTGATAGTGAAATTTACGGATTTGTGAGGTAGTCCACTTTAAACGCGTTTTTATCAAAACGTTGTTTTCGTCGAAATTGAAGTTCGTGCCTCTTCGTGAAAACGGTGACGATATTGAATACTTGAAAGGTTACAGTATTACACTTAACACTAATTTAATTGCAGTTAACTGGAATGCATTTAAAGTTAAGTTGAATGCAATTTGTACTAATTAAATTGCACTTAACACTAATTCAGAGGTATATGATAAAACAGCTTGCTATACACCCTGATATAAAATACATAATATGCGAAAAATCTGCTTCTTGTCATAATTGTTTTCATTTTTATTTATTCATTTCATTTATTTCGCCTTTTTTTTTATCATAACAATACAGTAAAATATTCAGAAAATTCGAAAAGGTAATCCATGTTTCCCCCAAGAGCCGGCAGGATTACCAAA
>NW_022743765.1:230662-235768 GCF_011630105.1 Anneissia japonica | reverse complement strand
ATTTTAATTACAATTACCAGCATAATAATTATTATAAATATTAAACAATCACACAAACAAATAAAAAAGTACACAAAAAATTTGATCAGAAATAGGAAAACACCCACCCCCAAACCCTGCCCCCACTTTACAAACCAACAAACACCAAAAAGAGAAAATTAAGTAATTAGAGTTCACTTTTAGCTTGACTTGGGCATAGGCATATCTGAAATTCTCTCAGTTGTAACAATGTTCTTTTAACTTTCTGAGAAATAAGTTTATGTTAAAGAGAGCCGCATCACGCGTACTTCAAGTGGAAGAGTTTCCCATACAATGGGAAAATAATTGAAAGCAGAGAATTTAAATGCATTGGTTCGGGCAAAGGCATGCCTAAAACGCAAATCATCAGAGTGTCTAGTGTTGATCTTAACAAATTCCAAACAGTTTAAATCATACACATGATAAATGCATTTACAAACAAAAGCTACAAGAATGAAATCGTATCTAGCCTTCATAGAGATCAAGTTAAATTTAATTAATCTCTCCTCATAGCTTAACACAGATCTGAGTTCATTTGGGATGCTCATACGAGTTGCTTTTCTCTGAACCTTTTCAATAGATTTCAAATGTCTAGCTTGAAATGGATACCAACTCGGTACTCCATACTCTAAAATTGGTCTCACGAGGGAATTATATAATTTGATAAAGGCTTCGGAGTGATTGTATTTCAAAGTTCGCTTAATAAAGCCAAGAAGTTTCAGACCCTTGGAAGTGACATCATTAACGTGAGCACCCCATGATAAATTAGATGCAATGTTAACACCAAGGTACTTGTGAGTAGAAGTGAGCTGAAGGCAAGCCTCATTGATGTGATAACTTTTCGGAGATTGTGCTCGACTAGTTGATTGAGTGATTCGCATTACTCTACATTTGTTCGGGTTGAGGGACATTCCACACCCCTCGCTCCACCTACAAACATGGTCGAGATCACTCTGGAGGATGGCTTCATCATTAGAAGAGAAAATAGCACGATAATTAGTACCTGTCTCTTATACACATCTGAAGAGTGTCATCGGCGTAAAGAGGGATAGAAGATTGGATAGTATCAGGAAGGTCACAGATAAATAAATTAAAAAGAATAGGCCCGAGGACTGACCCCTGGGGAACCCCAGAGGTCACAGGGGCAACAGGAGAAGATTGACCCCGAAAAAGAACAGTTTGAGAGCGCCCAATAAGAAAAGAATGAAGCCACCTCCAGAGCGAGCCACAAAATTGATCACTTGGCGAAACAATTCCTCATGTCTTGAAGCACGACATATATCCAGTGTTGTTTTTATACTTATATCAAAATATGTGTTTATAAAAATTATCCAGTGAGAAAAAAATTGAAGACATGAGACTCGAACTAAGGCCATGCTGCAGTGGTAAAAGCGAGCTGTTGATAGTTTTTACCATTACACTGAAGAATCCGACCCTCCGAAGGTCATTGCTTTTTTAGTTAGTCTACCTTGCTTGATGATATTCGAAGGCGAAAATTGTTCATGAATTTCATGGTAATGTTGAGCTATGACATAGCTGTAACTAGTTTGTAACGGTTTAGAAAACTTAATTTTTAAATGATGTAGAATCACGTCATAATTTCCTTTATACAATGTTTGAAGAAGAACCTAGAACTGAAAGTTACCAAAGTGCCGGTAAAACTCAGAAAAACATAGGCTAAAATAGGAAAAGCCAATAATATTTAATAATTAACACGTAATTTTCGATAGCCAGGATCCAATTCTATATTCTCCTTACAAAAGCTCCGAGGCCAAAATTATCTAATATATTAAGACGTCCAAGCCAAAATTCACATTGTGTTTAGAACTAGGTACAAGGGACGAATTGGGAAAGAGCTTAATGTGCACAAAATATGCGCGACAGATACATTTTCGCCTACTGAGGTAGTTTTAGTCTTAGTAAGAAGGTTGTAAGAGTATTATATAAAGTATGTGGTGAATAATAAATATAGTATATTTCAACATTAAATTATAGGCGTTTTCTAAAAGAAGCTGTTTTAAACATCGAAACACTTACAGACATGTTGTGTTCACTGGAATACCACTGGGTAAAGAACTGAGTCCACGTTCCAAACAATCAACAGTCCAAGTACATTCTGCAGACTGATAACAATCACACTCGGCTTTCGAACGGGTGTCTCCACATGCTGACTGGCTCGAAACTTTCACTAGAAGTAGGAGTGTTGTCCAACGTAGAATAGTCATTCTTTAGTCGCATTTAATGTTGAAGAAATAATTATTGCGGGGTAGTGGGACGAATGTTGCTAGTGTTACAAAGCACGATAAATTAATAAACCACAGAACAAGCGATCAATATAACGATCAGATTTGAGTTACATATTCGAAGCCTAGATTTGTATTCAGAAGGAAACTCAAATAAGCATCATAATTCAATAACAATCAGCAATAATGTGGGATCGGTAAGTAAGGTCAGTCGTTTAAGGACTACGTTTGATTTGTTTTCTTTAAACCAGTACCCATTCATCGTGTTCACTGAGGTTTCAATATCTTTTTTTCGGGGAATTTTTTACTGTTAAAATTACCATCTTACACAATACACTGCCTCAACACAAACCGAATTAGGAAATAAAGTCTAAATAATACTATAAAAGCAGATATGTTTGAAAATGTTTGTGTCTGGGTGGGTCTGCAGTGCATTAGTTGGGTTGGAGGACTTAATTGGGAAATTTAAAGAGGGGGTTTTGCCAGAGATTCATCATGAATTGCCTCACTCATTGTTTTTTTCAAAACAACACATGAACAGTTTTGTATCTTTTGAATTACTTTATTCGTCGTGTTCAGTGGGCTTCAATATCTTTTTTTCGGGGGATTTTTTAATGTTAAAATTACCATCTTACACAATACACTGCCAAAACACAAACCGAGTTAGGAAATAAAGTCTAAATAATACTATAAAAGCAGATATGTTTGAAAATGTTTGTGTCTGGGTGGGTCTGCAGTGCATTAGTTGGGTTGGAGGACTTAATTGGGAAATTTAAAGAGGGGGTTTTGCCAGAGATTCATCATGAATTGCCTCACTTATTTTTTTTCTTCAAAACAACACATGAACAGTTTTGTATCTTTTGAATTACTTTATTCGTCGTGTTCACAGAGGCTTCAATATCTTTTTTCGGGGGATTTTTTAATGTTAAAATTACCATCTTACACAATACACTGCCAAAACACAAACCGAATTAGGAAATAAAGTCTAAATAATACCATTAAAGCAGATATGTTTGAAAATGTTTGTGTCTCGGTGGGTCTGCAGTGCATTAGTTGGGTTGGAGGACTTAATTGGGAAATTTAAAGAGGGGGTTTTGCCAGAGATTCATCATGAATTGCCTCACTCATATTTTTTTAAACAACACATGAGCAGTTTTGTATATTTTAAATTACTTTATTCGTCGTGTTCACTGTGGCTTCAATATATTTTTTCGGGAGATTTTTTAATGTTAAAATTACCATCTTACACAATACACTGCTTCAACACAAACCGAATTAGGAAATAAAGTCTAAATAATACTATAAAAGCAGATATGTTTAAAAATGTCTGAGTCTGTGTAAGGCTGCTGTTCATTAGTTGGATTGGAGGACTTAATTGGGAAATTTAAAGAGGGGGTTTTGCAAGAGATTCATTATGAATTGCCTCACTCATTTTTTTTCTTCAAAACAACACATGAACAGTTTTGTATCTTTTGAATTACTTTATTCGTCGTGTTCACTGAGGCTTCAATATCTTTTTTTCGGGGGATTTTTTAATGTTAAAATTACCATCTTACACAATACACTGCCAAAACACAAACCGAATTAGGAAATAAAGTCTAAATAATACCATAAAAACAGATATGTTTGAAAATGTTTGTGTCTCGGTGGGTCTGCAGTGCATTAGTTGGGTTGGAGGACTTAATTGGGAAATTTAAAGAGGGGGTTTTGCCAGAGATTCATCATGAATTGCCTCACTCATTTTTTTTAAACAACACATGAACAGTTTTGTATCTTTTGAATTACTTTATTCGTCGTGTTCACTGAGGCTTCAATATATTTTTTTAGGGGGATTTTTTAACGTTAAAATTACCATCTTACACAATACACTGCCTCAACACAAACCGAATTAGGAAATAAAGTCTAAATAATACTATAAAAGCAGATATGTTTGAAAATGTTTGTGTCTGGGTGGGTCTGCAGTGCATTAGTTGGGTTGGAGGACTTAATTGGAAATTTAAAGAGGGGGTTTTGCCAGAGACTCATTATGAATTGCCTCATTCATTTTTTTTCAAAACAACACATGAACAGTTTTGTATTTTTGAATTACTTTATTCGTCGTGTTCACTGAGGCTTCAATATATTTTTTTCGGGGGATTCTTTAACGTTAAAATTACCATCTTACACAATACACTGCCTCAACACAAACCGAATTAGGAAATAAAGTCTAAATAATACTATAAAAGCAGATATGTTTGAAAATGTTTGTGTCTGGGTGGGTCTGCAGTGCATTAGTTGGGTTGGAGGACCTAATTGGGAAATTTAAAGAGGGGGTTTTGCCAGAGATTCATCATGAATTGCCTCACTCGTTGTTTTTTTCAAAACAACACATGAACAGTTTTGTATCTTTTGAATTACTTTATTCGTCGTGTTCACTGAGGCTTCAATATCTTTTTTTCGGGGGATTTTTTAATGTTAAAATTACCATCTTACACAATACACTGCTTCAACACAAACCGAATTAGGAAATAAAGTCTAAATAATACTATAAAAGCAGATATGTTTGAAAATGTTTGTGTCTGGGTGGGTCTGCAGTGCATTTGTTGGGTTGGAGGACTTAATTTTTTCGGGGGATTTTTTAACGTTAAAATTACCATCTGACACAGTTTTACACTGCCTCAACAGAACCCGAATTAGAAAATAAAGTATATATAATGCTATATAAGCAGATATGTTTGAAAATATCTGTGTCTGGGTGGGTCTGCAGTGCATTAGTTAGGTTGGATGACTTATTTGGGAAATTTAAAAAGGAGTTTCGCCAGAAAAGAGGAACAGGGTCTGCAGTGCATTAGTTGGGTTGGAGGAC
>NW_022743765.1:228059-230160 GCF_011630105.1 Anneissia japonica | reverse complement strand
AATATGCTGAAGAGGACCTGATAAGGACCTGAGGTCAGGTCGAAATATTCATGTTGTAATAAAATAGTGTTCTAAAGTCCACTCCGTTTCCAGTTTTTCTTTCTTCTTTATTATCCATATGAACACACGTGGACTCCTCTTCATGTTATCTCAAAATATTGTATATTCACAGTATATAAATATACATATATATATATATATATATACATACATACATATATGTATATATGTATATACATATACACATATATATATATATCTAAATATTGTATATATATGTACATGTATATATATACATATATATACATATATATATATCCTTTAGACACTCAATATATATATATATATTTATATATATATATCTCAAAATATGTATATATATATGTATATATATATATATCTCTCTCAAAATATTGTATATATATGTATATGTATATATGTATATATATATATATCTCAAAATATTGTATATATATATATATATATATATATATATAAACAATATTTTGAGATTCATCATGAATTGCCTCACTGCAAGAAGATCATTTTTTTTCAAAACAACACATGAACCGCTTCGTATCTTTTGAATTACTTTATTTTCTTCATACAGTAAAGAAAGTCCATACCATGGTGCTATGCTTTAGAAAATTACTTTTGAAGATATATTTCTAAAGCAATTGTAACGTCGACACGCACGTTATTGTTTGATTCTTTAAAGTTGTTTAACTATTTTGTACACGATTTCAATGACGTGTGAATATAATTCATTAATACGTTTTAGTTTCACATAGCTGAAAATAGTGCAAATATTTGTTCCGTTAGCGTCAACAGAACAAAAAGTTTCAAGAACCACGACTAGTACGACTTCACATGTACTTAACCGCAATCTATTTCATTTCTAATCCGCTTCATTGCCAGGGGACAAGAGAATTGTTTTCTAAATCTTTTCCAACGCTTGAAACAGTTTCGTATTCTTTGAAATAATTAAAGGCTATTTTCTCCATTTAGGTATACGATTACGGAAACTTCGTACCAAAGTACGATGCACTACAAATACGTTATTTGTACACGATTTTGAATGACTTATGAATACATTTTAGACTTGCTTCACTACAAAGAACCGTAATGTTCTCAGTAGGTTTAACCTGGCTCTGTGACCATTCTACTATTTTATAACTATAGCCTACTGTTTGTTTATTCTGAAACTACATACATAGCATACGGAGTACTAATAAACGTATTATTATCCGATAGTTTTCATTTATCTAGTTGGAGGCCTAAATTTTGTGTAGTGAATAAGTTTTTTGGAAGTGAAGTATGGCGGCTTGAAAGTTACTGAATTTATATACGTTTCTTGTAGAAATGGGCCTTATAAAATTACTAAATTTTAAGGTTTAGAATTGAACCGAAACTTAATAAAAAAAATAGTAAGAATAAAAGTAATACTGTATATTTATGACATAATCACATTTTTGCTCAAATTACATGTTATACAATCTATTTGGCACTTTTTATCGAAACCTGGTGATGCGAGTTTACCTCCCTTTCGTGGTATTGGGTCACAGTTAGGGCCTTTGCCTAGAAATTGTAACAAAAAGAAAAGTCGTTAAAAATTGTGAAGTATAAAAAAAAAAACGGAAAACCAAGGTACTTTTAGTACTCAAATGTAGTGCATCCTTGAACATTGAAAGGAAAACGCCCCAGACCAGATATTTTAAAAACGGATCAACTGATCCAAATGAAACATTCGGGATAGGTAAACCCAATTTACAAGGGAGATATTATTATGTGTTGGTAACGATCCAGCTTAGAGTGTAAATTTGAGGGTCATTTAAATTGCTTACGTCCCAGTTATAGATAAAAACGAAACTTTGCAGAATTGTTTTTCATGGTGAAATGAATAAAATGATCAAAATTTGGTGACGATCCGCAATTGGGTGTGGATATGAGGACAACTACGTTTGATTGGTTTTCTTTAAACCAGTACCTATTTATCGTGTTCACTGAGGTTTCAATATCATTTTTTTCGGGGGGAATTTTTAACGTTAAAATTACCATCCCTCTCTCTCTCTCTCTCTCTCTCTCTCTCTCTCTCTATATA